>NW_004443975.1:15248951-15253564 GCF_000243295.1 Trichechus manatus latirostris | reverse complement strand
TATATATATATATAGATGGCTTTCTGTGAGAGGTGTTTAGAATTGCTGCAGAAGCAGGAAGTGGTGAAATAACACCTGTGTTTTTGTAGGGGGCTTACGCATTGGAATGGAGTCCTGGTGGTGCAGTGGTTAAGAGCTCAGCTGCTATCCAAAAGGTCAGCAGTTCAAATCCACCTTGGGAAAGCTATGAGGCAGTTCTGCTCTGTCCTGTAGAGTTACTATTGGGTCACTAAGAGTTGGAAGTGACTTGACATCAACAGGTTTTTTTGGGGGGGTGGGACCTGAATTGTGTTCCCCCAAAACGTCTGTCAACTTGGCTAGGTTATGATACCCACTACTGTATGATTGCCTGCCATTTTGTCATTTGATGTGATTTCCCCATGTGTTGTAGATTCTATCACTGTGATGTAATAAGATGGATTAGTGGCAGTTGTGTTGATGATATCTACAAGATTAGATAGTGTCTTAAGCCAATCTCTTTCGAGATATAAAAGAGAGAAGTGAGCAGAGACACATGGGAACGTCATACCACCAAGAAAGTAGTTCTGGGGGCAGAGCATGTCCTTTGGACCTGAGGTTCCTGTGCAAAGAAGCTCCTAGACCAAGGGAAGATTGATAACACGGACCTTCCTCCAGAGCCAACAGAAAAAGCCTTCCCCTGGAGCTGACACCCTGAATTTGGACCTGTAGCCTACAAGACTATGAGAGAATAAATTTCTCTTTGTTAAAGCCATCCACTTGTGGTATTTCTGTTATAGTTGCTAGCACTAGATGACAAAGACAGTACCCATTGGAAAAACACTGCACGCTTGTCTTTAATCTCTGAACGAGCTAAGTGAATGAGGTGTTATGATGTCCACGGTCTGGTGCACCCAGCAGCCCTCACTGAGCTGGTGATGATGTGTGTATGCTGCATTCCTTCAGGGAGCCAAGCTGAAAAAGGCATAGAAGTCAATTATGAACTGTCTTTGTAGCCATCATTCTTCCTTACACAATCAGACTTGAGTTTGTTTGTCTTTTAACGTTTTTTGTTTATAAGAAAGTCAGTAAGCCATGCATTTAATCCCCACCCAGCCCCCATCCTTCCTGCTCCCCCTGGTCACAGTCTGCTGTAGGTCGGACCAGAGAAGTGAACCAAGGCGAGCTAAGTGTCTTCCAAGGAGATGCTCGGAGTTCCTTGGTGGCACAAAATGGTTAAGTGTTCCGCTACTAGCTGAAAGGTTGGAAGTTCGAACCCACCCAGAGGCACCTCAGAAGAAAGCTCTGATGATCACTTTCCAAAAAATCAGCCATTGAAAACCCTATGGAGCAAGTTCTACTCTGACACACGAGGTCACCATAAGTTAGGATTGACTGGTTTAGTTTGGGTTTTTGCTGTGGCCAGGAGGCGGTGAAGCAGGGACAGACTTCAGCCACTTCTCTCATTTCGATTTCCCTTCAGGCTCCTGTTACCTCCAGGGACCATGAGGAAGAAGGCATCTTTCAATGTAATCACACCCAACATGCATCCTGGTTCGAATACTGGGATCCAACGCAGTTAGACTTCAAAAAGATTTGTGCTTCCCAGCCCTTCATACTTGAGACTTTTGAGATGTTGAGATTGCTTAGCTGCTGACTTGGCACAGTCCAGGCACAGAGAGGAGGACTGGGGCCAGGCCAGAGGAGCAATCTCTGGTCCTAAGTCAAACCAGGTACCATCGAGTTGACACCGACTCACGGCGATCCCCTGTGTGTTAGAGTAGAACTCTGCTCCGTTGGGTTTTCAGTGGCTGACTTTTCAGAAGTAAATAGTCAGGCGTTTCTTCCAAGGCAACTCAGAGTGGACTTGAACCTCCAACCTTTCGGGTGTTAACTATAGGACACTATAGGAGAGAGTAGAACTGTCCCATAGGGTTTCCAAGGAGCGGCTGGTGGATTTGAACTGCTGACCTTTTGGTTAGCAGCCGAGCTCTTAACCACTGCGCCACCAGGGCTCCCCAGCCTAAGGTAAAACCCAAACCAAACTCATTGCCATCAAGTCGATTCTGACTCATAGCGACCCTATAGGACAGAGTAGAACTGCCCCATAGGGTTTCCAAGGAGTGGCTGGTGGATTTGAATGGCTAATCTTTTGGTTAACAGCTGAGCTTGCAACCGCTGCACCACCAGGGCTCTCCATCCTAAGGTAGGGGGGTTGAACTTGCTTTATTCTGCAGCACTGCCTGGGGTGGTTTCAGGAGCCAATATTACTATTCCCACTGACTGGTTACTTTGCTCCCGTGGAGCTGACCCTCCACTGTTCACCCCAGGGTCCTGGGGCCGCATGCCAAAGCCCCAGGGGTGGCAGGAAACCACCCTGTATAACAGGAATAGAGTTGGCATCACACAACCTGGCTTCACATCCTCTAACCGGGTGACCTTGGCCAAGTTCCTCAACGCCTTTGAATTTCAGGATTTGTTTTGGTTTTGTTTATAAAGGAGAGCAAATAACATCTACTTCAGAGACTTATTTGGAAGGTTAAATGATATGAAGTGCATGAAGAAGCTAGCATGTAGAGTATGAAATGTTCCCTTTTCCCAGCTGCCCCATAACCTATCCACCCCAAACCAAACTCATTACAGTCAAGTTAATTCTGACTCATAGTAACCTTATAGGACAGAGTAGAACTGCCCCCTAGGGTTTCCAAGGCTGTACATTTTTACAGTAGACTGCCACATCTTTCTCCAGAGGAGCAGCTGGTGAGTTCGAACCACTGAACTTTTGGTTAGCAGCCAAGTGCTTTAATCACTGCACTACCAGAGCTCCTTCCTACAGGTATAATAATGTACATTTCCCTATACCTTTGTAAGTATGAGATATTTAAAAAACAAAAACCAAACCCATTGCCGTTGAGTCGATTCTGACTCATAGCGACCCTATAGGACAGAGTAGAACTGCTGTATAGGTTTCCAAGGCTGTAAATCTTTACAGAAGCAGACAGCCACAATCTTCTCCGGTAGAGCAGCTGGTGGGTTCAAACCACAGACCTTTCAGTTAGAAGCTGAGTACTTAACCACAGCACCACCAGGGCTCCTCCCTTGACTTACGGGAGGGAGAAAAGAGGGCCCGAGAGATCTTGCTGGGTGCCTTAGTTATCTAGTGCTGCTATGACAAAAATACCATAAGTGGGTGGCTTTAACAAAGAGAAGTTTATTTCCTCACAGTAAAGTAGGCTGAAAGTCCAAAGTTAGAGATTCAGCTCCAGGGGAAGGCTTTCTCTCTCTGTAGACCTTCTTCTCATCAGTGTTCCCCCGCACTAGGAGCTTCTCCACGCAGGGACCCCGGTCCAAAGGCCGCGCTCTGCTCCTGGCACTGCTTTCTTGGTGGTATGAGGTTCCCATGTGTCTCTGCTTGCTTCTCTCTTTGATATCTCAAAAGAGATTGACTTAAGACACTATCCAGTCTTGTAGACCTCATCAGTATAACCTCATCATAGTGATAGAGTTTACAACACATAAGGAAATCACATCAGATTACAAAATGGTACACAATCATACAATACTGGGAATCATGACCCACACATTTTTGGGGGGGCATAATTCAATCCATGACAATGGGCAAGCGGTTGGGAAAGACAGGGCAGAGGGAAGCTGTGGTGGGAGGGAGAGGAGAGGAGGAGACGTACAACCTACCTCCCCAGTTCATTCTTGGTTTCTCTATTGCCCCTAAACTCATCCTTTATTGGCTGTAAGCAGCTTCCAGGGTCAGGGTCAGGATTAGACACTCAGCTTTCCCTGTGCTCATTCGGGCCACGGTAGGGGGGCAGTGGCTCAAGGGCAGGAGGAGAGAGGACCAAGGGCTGGAGACAACTGGGATGAGCAACTTTTCCCAGGACAGTGGCCTCGAGGTGACAGGACAGGGTTTGTTTGTAGCTTTTAGTCTCTTCCAGCCACCCCAGACCAGGAAGGACGCTGACTTTTAGCTCTGAACTCCGTCCCGGCCTGCCTTGTACACTTGTTTCTTGATTGTCTAAACTCATCTGTAACACGGGCTGCAGAAGGCCTGTCCACTCCCTCGTGCATGAGTGTTCTGAGGACAGACAGACAGCCGGGAGGGAGGATAGAGGAGGAATCCCAGGGCTCTCAGGGTCCTTGTCATTGCCCATTGCAAACATGTTGGCCACCTGTCAGTAATAACAATTATGAGAGCTCAGAAGGCAGGTACGCACTACACATAGATACCGGGGCAGCTACCTTGGGAGGTGATAGAGTGGTCCTGGCTGTGCCACCTGGTGTCAGACTGACTGCTGCAGCTCGAGTTCAGTGTGCAGGACGATGACTGAGGGGGGCCTTGGGAACAACACCCGAGGAGGAGGAAGCAGTGCTGGGCAGGGTGAGAAGCTGAGCCACAGTGGGATCAACACCCCAGGAGGAGGAAGCAGCACTGGGCGGGGGAGAAGCTGAGCCACAGTGGGAGCGACACCCCAGGAGAAGGAAGCAGCAGTGGGCAAGGGGAGAAGCTGGGCCCCAGTGGGATCAACACCCCAGGAGAAGGAAGCAGCACTGGGCAGGGGAGAAGCTGAGCCACAGTGGGATTGACACACCAGGAGGAGGAAGCAGCAGTGGGCAGGGGAGAAGCTGAGCCACAGTGGGAT
>NW_004443975.1:15229530-15248851 GCF_000243295.1 Trichechus manatus latirostris | reverse complement strand
TGGGCAGGGGAGAAGCTGAGCCACAGTGGGATTGACACACCAGGAGGAGGAAGCAGCAGTGGGCAGGGGAGAAGCTGAGCCACAGTGGGATCAACACCCCAGGAGGAGGAAGCAGCACTGAGCAAGGGAGAAGAAAAGCCACAGCGCAGGCCCACACAGGCCTTAGTCTACTTTGTGGGGAGCTTTGAAGCTAGAATGGCCCTTCAGGGTTGTCCGACCTGAGCAGAAACGGCCAGACTTTGTACCCCTCAAGTTGTTGGTGTGGGCTGCCCTGGTGAGGCTGTTCTCCCCAGCTGAGGCAGTCCTTGAAGGGGCCCTTAGTGGGAGGCTTTCTGCCAACCACCCTCCCAGCGGCTGGGACAGTCTTTCCCTGAAGGCCGATCTGGGGGCACATCACCTCAGCCTCTCTGAAGCAGTTTGCCCATCTGAGAAATGGGAGTCGCACCTTTCCCCACGTCATACAGTCATAGAGTTAGTCCTCACCACAGTACAATGAGAAAGAGCTCAGTGAGTGTGGAGGTGGTGGGTTATTATTATTTCTAAAATAGTGAGGTCTGTCGTGAGGGAATTTTAGTCTATTGTACAGTTTCAGGCAATTATAAACCGATGTGAAGAGAGTGTCCATGCGGAGTTCCAGGGGTCTCTTAGGAGGGCCACCCCACTGGATCTCGGGGGGGCCAAGGAAGACTCCCAAAAGGAAAGGATACAAAGCTGGGCCTGTGGATGAGCAGGAGTTGCCCTGCCAGAGGAGGTGAGGAGGGTGGGAGAGGAAGAAGTCCTCAGGCAGCAAGAATGACATGTCAAAGGCCCAAGGTGAGACGAAAGCCATCTATGGCTGATGGGGCAGTCAGGGGTGGGGCTGGAGGATGGCGGCGGCCCCCACCTGCGTCCCTACAAGCTTAGCGGCCTTGGTGAGTCGGGGAGCCTTCTGCTGTGACCTCAAAATTGTGTGTATCAGTTTGGCTGGGTCATGATTCCCAGTATTGTATGATTGTGTCCCATTTTGTCGTCTGATGTGATTTCCCTATGTGTTGTTAACTCTATCACTGTGATGTAATAAGATGGATTAGCGGCAGTTATACTGATGAGGTCTACAAGATTGGATGGTGTCTTAAACCAATCTCTTTTGAGGTATAAAAGAGAAAAGTGAGCAGAGACACATGGGAACCTCATACCATCAAGAAAGCAGCGCTGGGAGCAGAGCGTGTCCTTTGGACCTGAGGTTCCTGCGCTGAGACGCTCCCAGACAAAGGGAAGACTTATGCATCACAAGGACCTTCCTCCAGAGCCGACAGAGAGAGAAAGCCTTCTCTTGGAGCTGATGCCCTGAACTGGACTGTGAGAGAATAAACTTCTTTTTGTTAAAACCATCCACTCGTGGTATTTCTGTTACAGCAGCGCTAGATGACTGAGACAGCGACCTTCTTTGTTTGTTCTCCTGATTGGCTGGGTTGGAACCAGGCCTCTAAGACACCCTGGGACTTAGAGCCATTGAGGCCTTGACTGCCAAGGCCAGGTAGTGGTGTGGCAGTGGCCCCAGGCTGGCGGCCCCACTGAGTCCCTTGGGCCACGAGGTCGGCTCAGGCAGTTGGCCAGACCGTGCTCCCTAGGGTGGGACTGGGGAACCATCCTCTGCAACATGGGTTGGGGACAGGGGGTTACGCTCTCTTCTTCCGCCTACTCTCGGCCCCAGGAGGTAACCCCAACACTCTTTATTGGGAGGTAGGAAAGCTCTTGCTCTGTGGCCTTGAGCCAGTCACTTCACCTCTCTGGGCCTGGGCATCGCCTTCTGTAAACTACTAAGGATGAAGTGGATGGTATCTTGGTGCCTCCCTGCTCTGATGTGCTGAGTCGGACGAATATTCGTGCAGCCTGCCTCTCACAAACCATATTCTCATCCCTTTTGATCACTGCTTAGATTTTACGTCTTCAAGGGGCCGTTTCCTATTCGGCCTCCCTCTTGACCTCTGAGGGAATGCTCAGGGCCACTGTGACAATCACAGGCCTGCAGCCTTCTCTCGGGCAGACCCCTGGAGGAAGCGAAACAATAGCATTACTTCCCCTGCAGCCTCGGTCCCTGCCAAGGACAGGTATAGAGGTGGTTTTTCTGGCTGTGATGTTTCCCCAGCCCCACCACACTCTCTGCCTGCTCGCGTCCTGGCCAAGGTTCCCAGGCAGGAGGACTGCCAGGGTCAGGCCAGGGGAGGCTGCCTCTGGCCTTGGCCTCAGCCCTCTGCCAGCCTCCTACCAGCTCTGCTTCTCTTGAAAAGCTTGGCTCAAGGCCACCTCCTCAATGCAGCCTTCCTGATCTTAGCGCTGGAACGAGCCAGCCTTGGACACCTGCGGCAGGTGCTAATCCTGACTCTCAGCCCTGTTTCATTCTGCTGCATATTAGAGTTAGTTGTTGGCACATGCAGCTCCCTTTGCAGTTCCCAGCCCGGTGTCTGCATAGAGTGTTGCTGTTTTTAGGTGTAGCGGCACATAGTAGAAGCTCAATAAACAGTTGCTGATGAGTGAACCAAAAAAAACCAAACCCGTTGCCACTGAGTCAATTCTGACTCATAGCAACCCTATATAGGACAGAGCAGAACTGCCCCATAGGGTTTCCAAGGAGCAGCTAGATTTGAACTGCTGACCTTTTGGTTAGCAGCTGTAGCTCTTACCCACTGCGGCACCAGGGCTCCGATGAGTGAACAGGAATAGACAAAATGCAGACAGCGCAGACAGAAGGTGCTGTGGGCTGGATGCTGAGTTCCATCTGAGGGCTCTGTGCTCAAGGTTCTAAGCCAGCCTGGGAGCCCCTGAGTGGTGCAAACGGTTAATGCCCTCAGCTGCTAACCAAAAGGTTGGAGGTTCGAGTCCACCCAGAGGCACTTCGAAAGAAAGACCTGGCAGTGTACTTCCAAAAAACCCTGCCATTGAAAACCCTATGGAGCACAGTCCTTCTCTGACACACATGGGATCGCCATGAGTTGGAGTCAACCTGACAGCAAGTGGTGAAGTCGGGGAGCGACGGGATCTCTTCTATTGTTTGAAAAGATTCCGTCGGCCGACGTGGGGGCAAGAAGGGCCTGGGCTGGGCAACCCTGGAGTCGGGAGGGGATTGAGGGAGACAGCCTGTCCCCTGGGACAGGAGGAGAGTTCGTTGGAGCCCTGTTGAGAACACAGGAGTGGCAGGATTTGCCGATGTGGGTGTGGGGTGAAGGAAAGAGGAACCAATGAAAATTCTCTTGGTCTCTGGCCTGCGCCACAGGGAAGGCCCCTGCTGGGGGAGGAGCAGATGAACCCTGCAAATTTTTTGAGCTCAAGGCCAAGACCAATGTTTGTTTAACTTGTTCGATGCCTCTGTGCCTGGCCTGAAATACAATGTGAAAGCCCAAACCCTGGGTTCTCTGCTGCAGCCACGGTATTTCCTGTGCTGGTGTTGTCATTTTTACCTCGGAGCCCCCGGCAGTCACAAGGCTGGCCCGGTCCCTGACCTTGGCCTCCCTGGGGCAGGTGGGCCTTATTGTACTCTCTCCCTGCTGGTCTCTCCTGGCACTGGGGTTGGCTTGAAGGCACAGGGGAAGAAAGGCCCTCCTGTGTGCTTGGGCTGTGTGGAGGGAAGGAACACGCCTGCCTTGATAAAGACCAGGCAGGGTTGGGGGTTTGGTATCACGTGTCATTTAATCCTTGTAACAGCTTAATGGCATAAATATTATTGCCCCATCATTTAAATGAGGAAACTGAGGCAGAGAAGCCTCACAAGTGCATGAGGCTCCAGAGGAGACCGCTCAGGTTGGAGAGATTCCAAACCCCACCTGCTTGGTGGAACATTCCTTTCAGATGGACCCTGAGAACTTCTTCTGTTCTGGACCCCCTACTCCCTCTGCCTCCCCCTCCCCACGTACAACTTATCCTGCTTGCCCAGGTGGGCTTTACATTAGACAGCCCCCCTACCAGCATTTTCTTCTTGTTTGAGGGTCTGCAGGTCTCCATGTTTGTTTCCCCAAACTCTAGGCGGAAGCTACTGTATGTGGCTTCCAAAAAGACAATTATCCACCATTGCAGTTGACTCATAGTGACCCTATAGGACAGAGTAGAACTGTCCCATAGGGTTTCCAAGGCTGTAAATCTTTATGGAAGCAGACTGCCACATCTTTCTCCCGCAGAGCAGCTGGTGGGTTCAAATAGCCGACCTTTTGGTTAGCAGGCCAGTGGTTAACCACTGCACCACCAGGGCTCCTAAGAGACAATTAGCCAGCACTAATAGGATTTAGGAGCCCTGGTGGCGCAGTGGTTAAGAGCTCAGCTGCTAACCAAAAGGTTAGCAGTTCGAATCCACCAGCTGCTTCTTGGAAATCCTATGGGGCAGTTCTTCTCTGTCCTAGAGGGTCGCTATGAGTTGGAATCGCCTCGATGACAACAGGTTTGGTTTTGGTTTGGTAATAGGAAGATTGGATTTCCTGGGTGGTATAAATGATTAGCACGCTTGGCGGCTAACCAAAAGGTTGGAGGCTCAAGTCCACCCAGAGATGCCTCAGAAGAAAGGTCTGGTGATCTACTTCTGAAAAATCAGCCATGGAAAACCCTATGAAGCACAGTTCTGCTTTGACACACTTGGGGTTGTCCTGAGTCGGAGTCGACTTGAAGGCCACTAGTTTAGCAGGAGGATTGGGTGGAGTTTCCCTCTCCTGGGGAAAGGTGCAGCCCCTTTCTTATTCAATTAAATGAAGGATCCCCGGATTCCAGACAAAGAAGAGGGGAAGGCTGTGCTATCCCTGTAGAAAGAGAGGTTAGGTGGATCAGGATCTGGTGGGGGCCTGGAGGATCACATTCCTAGACCATTGTCCTTGGGGTGGGGTGAGGGTGAGGGTGGAGCAGACTTGGCACACACATCTCCAGCAGCCCCTGAAACCTGAAGAATGCCTCGAGGTGGGCCCAGACACACCTGTGGGCGAGTTCTTTTAAACCGTTAAGGATTTAAATGTCCTGAAAGTGTTTTTGTTTTATTAACATTTATTATTTGTCTTCTGAATATTTAGCCACAGAAGATTTCAGTGGAAAAAAAGAAAACAAAAAAACCTTAATTCCACCCCCAAGACATACTGTGGTGGGCATTTGCCAGGCCCGTCAATGTCTTCTACGGTATCGTGTGAAGTGACCCTGTGGGACGTGCCAGAACCTTCTCTTATCGCTTGTTTAGGAAGCTTCCCATTTTCTCGTCTAGAAACAACTTTGCGAGGTGCTCTCAGCACTGCAGACACTGTGCCAGGAAGCATGGAAAACCAGCAGACAAACGGGACACATCGGCTTGCAGCTACTTTTTTTGTGATGAAGGAGGCAGTTAAATCTAGGTGGAAAGGGAGAATTACTTGATAAATGATGCTGGGACAATTCGCCATTTATATAAGAATAAAGATAGACCCCGACAAAATCATTTTAATTCTTCCGGAATCCAGATTTCTGCCTTTCATGGAAGTTGGGGAAACCCACACAGGCCCTTGCCCTTACGTGTCCTCTTGAACTTTCAGCCATGAAAAAACGGGTTCAAACAACGGTCTAGATAAACGAGTAAGGCCGTTCTGCTTTGGGCATTGTGCTCTTTTGAAGAATTCAGTCAGGTTCCGGAAACAGATCCCAAAGGTCAGACTGGGAGCTATGTATTGGGTAAATCAGTAATTATTTTAACTTTTCTTCAAGACAATGCTCTATGAAAATCCTTTCTGATTTCAGATTTGTTTATCAGTTCTTTTCAGACCATTTTTTTCCATGGCAATGCCAATAAGATTTGATGTAAGAATTCTGGAAGTTCTTCTCATCTTCAGAACATTTTTGACACTCTGGTCGAAATGTTACCCTGATTTGGTCTCACGTACTTTGGACATGTTATCAGGAAGGACTAGTCCCTGGAGAAGAACATTGTGCTTGGTAAAGTAGAGGGTCAGCAAAAGAGAGGAAGACCCTCAAGGAGATGGACTGACACAGTGGCTGCAACAATGGGCTCGAGCATAACGACAATTGTGAGGATGGCGCAGGACCTGGCGGTGTTTCGTTCTGTTGTACATACGGTCGCTGGGACTATGTGGGAACTGACTCGACAGCACCCATCAACAACAGCAACATATTCAATAAACTTCAGTCAATTACTATTATAGGCTTAATACGATTTTTGTTTTAACAGTCCCTGTATCATCCCTACACTGATAATAATTGACACAAGGCCGATTAGCAAAATGCAAAGTTAACTCACATCCCTACTTTCCCACTTCTCCATCTCTGACACCAGCCGCCCATGGAGTGTTTTTTGACTCTAACCACCCAGAGTTAGGTCTTTGCAAAACAATTGCTGCACAGTCCTCTTCTGTCCACGAATCACCCAAAGCTGGTTCTCACAAGCAGAGCTTCTAACTGGTTCGTTCTGGTTCAAACCCCCGCTGACAATTTGCATTTTTAACCAGTTCCCAGGAAGTTATACATAAGAATCATCTGGGAATCTTGTTAAAGTGTGGATTCTGATACAGTATATCTGGGGTGGAAATGCAGATTCTCAGCGGGGAATGTGACAGGTGTCATGGAGCCGGTTCTGACTCATAGTGACCCCATGCACAACAGAATGAAACCCTGCCTGGTCCTGCGCCATCTTCACAATTGTTTGTTATGCTTGAGCCCCTTGTTGCAGCCACTGTGTCAGCTCATCTCATTGAGGGCCTTCCTCTTTTTCGCTGACCCTCTATTTTATCAAGCATGATGTCCTACTCCAGGGACTGATCCCTCCTGATGACATGTCCTGGGGACTTGTTAGAAATGCAAATTCTCAGCAGGGAACTTGTTAGAAATGCAAATTCTCAGCAGGGGTTCAAACCAGACAAACCGCTTTGAAGTCCTGCAGTGACAAGTTAGCACTCTGTCCTTATAATCAACAGCCAAATAGGCAGATGCCTGGCCCTGCTGGCCCTCACTGTCCCAGCTGGGTTCAATAATTCAATAGAATGACTCACAGAACTCTCAGAAAGGTGACACTCACTCTAACCTTTTCAATATAACTGCAGAAGCATATACACAAAAAGATGCCCGGGTGAGGTCTGGGAGTTTTCCACAAAGAGCTCCATGTTCCCAGAAATATGCAAGTCTTCCCATGTTCGTCATTAATCTGGAAGCTCAAAGGAAGCTTCAAGGTCCACAGTCCTTTATAATAGTCACTGGGGCCTCAATTCATATGCGTAACTGAGACCTTAACGCATAGCCAATGACTGATCGAATCACTGAACATGCAAGACTGATTTTATCATGTTGAGTCTACTCCCACGCACAGTAACCCTATGTGACAGGGTAGAATTGTCTCCTAGGGTTTCCTAGGCTGTAATCTTTACAGAAGCAGATTGTCAGGTCTTTCTCTGGTGGAGCCACTGGATGGATTCGAACAATCACCCTTTCGGTTCAGTAGCTGAGCGCTTATTAACCATTGCACAAGTAGGCTCCTTGATTCCATCATGCCCTTCCCTTTTTCCTAAAGTTAGTTTTCCAGAAGTGGCCCTCGGGTCTCCCACCTCATTTGCACACGTTTACATGTTCCCTATTTTAAAAAACAAAGACACTTTGGATTGCTGGGGAATTCCAAAGGTTATTTTCAGGAAAGAGAGACAAAAGGCCAAATTGAGTTCTTTGTTCCACATAATACCATACCTACCCACAAACAAATTCATATAAAATTATGAGTTAAATATAAGAAAAAATTATGTATATGTTAATATAGATTATAATATATAGTCATTAATCTATAAAGAATTCTTACAGATTAAAAAGAACATTGCAAGAGAAAGACATGAAAAAACCCAAGAATGTGCAAAACCAAACCCATTGCCGTTGAATGGTTCAGACTCATGGTGGGCAACCCCATGTGTTACAGAGTAGTACTGCTCCATAGGGTTTTCGTGGCTGTAATCTTCATGGTGATTGATGATATCATCAGCCAGAACAAGACCAGGGGCCAACTGCCCAACAGACCATTAATTGCTCATATGCGAGTTCAGGCTGAAACTGAAGAAAATTAAAACCAGTCCACAGGAGCCAAAGTACGACCTTTATATCCCACCTGAATTTAGAGATCATCTCAAGAATAGCTTTGATGCATTGAACACTAATGACCAAAGATCAGATGAGTTGTGGGATGATATCAATAACATCATACATGAAGAAAACAAAAGGTCATTAAAAAGAGAGGAAAGAAAGAAAAGACCAAAATAGATGTCAGAAGAGACTCTGAAACTTGTTCTTGAACATCAAGTAGCTAAAGTGAATGGAAGAAATAAATGATAAAGCAAAAGAGCTGAACAGAAGGTTTCAAAGGGTGGCTCGAGAAGACAAAGTAAAGTATTGTAATGACATGTGCATAGACTTGGAGTTAGAAAACCAAAAGGTAAGAACTCGCTCAACATTCTCAAACTGAAAAAACTGAAGAAAAAATTCAAGCTTCAAGTTGCAGTATTGAAGGACTCTATGGACAAAATGGAGCCCTAGTGGTGCAATGGTTAAGAGCTGGGCTGCTAATCAAAAGGTTGGCAGTTCAAACCCACCAGCTGCTCCCTGGAAATGCCACGGGGCAGTTCTGCTCCATCCTATAGGGTAACTATGAGTCATAACCGACTTGACGGCACATAACAACAACGATAGACAAAATATTGAACAACATAGAAAGCATTAAAAGAAGATGGAAGGAATACATAAAGTCTCTGTACCAAGAGGAATTGGTCAACATTCAAACATTTCAGGAGGTAGCATATGATGAAGAACTGATAGTACCGAAGAAAGAAGTCCAAGCTACACTGAAGGCATTGGTGAAAAACAAGGTTCCAGGAATTGACAGAATAACATTTTAGGAGTTTCAACAAACAGACGCAACGCTGGAAGCACTCACTCATCTGTCATGAAATCTGGAAGACAGTTACCTGGCCAATCGACTGGAAGAGATTCATATTTGTGCCCATTCCAAAGAAAGATGATCCAACAAAATGTGGAAATTATCAAACAATATAATTAATATCACACACAAGTAAAATTTTGCTGGAGATAATTAAAAAATGGTTGACAGAGGAGTGCCGGAGATTCAAGCTGGATTCAGAGAGGACAAGAAACAAGGGATATCATTGCTGATGCCAGATGCATCCTGGCTGAAAGAAGAGAATACCAGAAAGATGTTTACCTGTGTTTTATTGACTATGCAAAGGCATTTGGCTGTGTGGATTATAACAAATTATGGATAACATTACGAAGAATGGGAATTCCAGAACACTTACCTATGCTCGTTTGGAACCTGGTACATAGACCAGGAGGCAGTCGTTCAAACAGAACAAGGGGATACTGCGTGGTTTAAAATCAGGAAAAGTGTGTGTCAGGGTTGTATCTTTTCACCATACTTATTCAATCCGTATGCTGTACAAATAATCCGAGAAACTGTCCTATATGAAGAAGAACAGAGCATCAGGACTGGAGGAAGACTCATTAACAACCTGTGACATGCAGATGATACAACCTTGCTTGCTGAAAGCAAAGAGGACTTGAAGCACTTACTGATGTGATCAAAGACTACAGCCTTCAGTATGGATTACACCTCAACATAAAGAAAACAAAAATCCTCATAACTGAACCAATAAGCAACATCATGGTAAACGGAGAAAAGATTGACTGACGTTGTCAAGGATTTCATTTTACTTGGACCCACAATCAATACCCACGGAAACAGCAGTCAAGAAATCAAACGACACTTTGCATTGGGCAAATCCGCTGCAAAAGACCTCTTTTAAAGTGTTCAAAAGCAAAGATGTCACTTTGAGGACTGGGTGCACAGGGCCCAAGCCATGGTGTTTTCAATTACTTCATATGCATGCAAAAGCTGGACAATGAATAAGGAAGACTGAAGAAGAATTCATGCCTTTGAATTATGGTGTTAGCAAAGAATATTGAATATACCACGGACTGCCAGAAGAATGAACAAACCTGTCTTGGAAGAAGCACTGCCAGAATGCTCCTTAGAAGTGAGGATGTGAGACTCTGTCTCATGTACTTTGGACATGATATCAGGAGGGACTTGTCCCTGGAGAAGGACATCATGTTTGGTGGAAGGTCAGCGAAAAAGAGGACGACCCTCAACGAGATGGACTGACACAGCGGCAGCAACAATGGGCTCAAACATAGCAAGGATTGTGAGGATGGCATAGGACTGAGCAGTGTTTCATTCTGTTGTACATAGGGTTGCTATGAGTCAGAACCAACTTGAAGGCACCTAACAACAACGTTTTAGATTACTTAGGATTTGCTATATACAAAATCATGTCATCTGCAAATAAAGATGCTCTTACTTCTTCCTTTTTAATGTGGAGTCACTTAGTTCTTTTTCTTGCCTAATTGCTCTGGCTAGAACCTCTAGTACAATATTGAAAAAAAGTGGTAAGAGCAGCCATCCTTGTCTTTTTCCTGATCTTAGAGAGAAAGCATCCTGTCTTTCACCATTAAGCGTCATGTTAGCTGTGGGTATCCTTTATCAGATTGATGGTGTTCTCTTCTATTCCTTGTTTATTGTTTTTTTTTTTTTTATCATAAAAGGATGTTGGATTTTGTCCAACACATTTTCTGCATCTTTAGAGATGATCACATGGTTTTTGGCCTTTTTTTGTTTTTTTTTTTCTCGTATTGATTTTTGGAAGTTAAACTAGCTTGCATTCCTGGGATATACCCCACTTGACCATGTGTGTCTTGATTTAGTTTGCTAGTATTTTGTTGAGTATTTTTGTGTCTATTTTCACGAGCAATACTGGTGTTTAATTTTCTTCTCTGGTGGTGTCTTTGTCTGGTTTTGGTATCAGTGTAATACTGGCCTCATAAAATGAGTTGGGAAGTGTTTTTTCCTCTTCAATTTTTTGAAGAGTTTTTTTATTTTTATTTTTTTAATAGCTTTAATTCTTCTTTAATGAGTAATTACTAATACAAACCCTTTACTTGTTACATGTTTGATCAGATTTTCTAATTCTTCTTCAGTCAGTTTTGGTAGTTTATGTCTTTCTAGAAATTTGTGCATTACATCTTATTTATCTGACTTGTTAGTATACAGTTGTTGATAGTATTCCCTTATAAATTCATCTCATTTCTGTAAGGTTCCTGATTTTAGTCATTTGAGTCTGTGTCTGCCTTGTTCACCTCCCAGTGTATAGTTAGTTCCATGAATAGACCACGTCAAGCCAAGGAAAAGTAGGAAAGCTTTCCTGAAGCTCCTTATGTGAGGCTTATATTTTTTTATTATAATGTTGTTGTTGTTAGTTGCTGCCAAGCCAGCTCTGACTCATGGCAACGTTATGTATAACAGAATAAAACATTGTCGGGTCCTGTGCCATCCTCGTGATCGTTGGTGTGTTTATTATAATGCTGTTGTCATTGTCAGCTGACATCTAGGCAGCCCCCAATTCACGGCAACCCCATGTGTTACAGAGTAGAAATGCTCCATAAGGTTTTCTTGCTTGTAATCTTTACAGAAGCAGTTCACCATGCCTTTCTTCCATAGAGCCACTGAGTGGATTCGAACCGCCAACCTTTAGGTTAGCAGCTGATCACAAACCTCTTGTACCACCTCGACTCCTGTTTATTATAATATAATCTCCTAATTAATCCACTTCCATTACCATTATACCACGCACTCTGTCAGGGCCATTATTAAGAGGTCCAGAGTGGGGAGATTTGATGCTTCAAAAACTTACAGGCTTTTGAAATTTTTTTATTAATAGTCTTAGTGAGTAGGTTAGGACAATTCCAAACTCTAGACTTGTGCTCTCCCAGTATGGCACTTGAAATCTACATATGGCCTTTCCCAAAGAATATCAAAATCCTAAGTGATATACATTCCTAGATACGCAACTGGGAAGAGCTGCTCCTTTCTCATTGATCTCAAATACTAAAGCAAGTGTAAACAGCTTGAGCTGGAAGGGAAAACCTAGAAGCAGTGGATTTCGATTAGGAAAAATGCAGAATGTGGGAGAAAGCATTTGTCATTAGGATGGTTTTCATTAGGGTAACTAATTGGGCAGACAGTGGACTTCTCAGTCTTAAAAAAGTAATTATTCGTGCAGCAAAAGGAAGCAGGCAAAGCCCATCCATGTGTCTCCCTCTAACTGGGTTCTAGCATAGATCACCCCAAATCTGATTAGGCATTTCCTTTTTTAAGTTTCTCTTAATAGCTGCCATGGCACCAAGGTGAGCTCCCTATTCAAAAGTATGCTCCTTGGCCTTTCTCAACAAGAAGGAGGCAATCTTTCTTTTGCCTCCATCCAGAAATTATTTCTCTTTCCTTTGAATCTCCCTATCATTAGATTCCAACCTCCCACATGAGCTGTATAGCTCTCCAGCTTGTATTATATCTACTTATAGATGTATTTATATGTATATTTTAGATCCACTACCCATGTGTCAGTTTGTTGTACTGTGGTGGTTTGCGTGTTGCTATGATGCTGGAAGCTATGCCACTGGTATTTCAAATACCAGCTGGGTCACCCAAAATGGACAGGTGTCAGTGGAACTTCTAGACTTAGACAAACTAGGAAGAATGGCCTGGTGATAGCCTTCCAAAAATTAGCCAGTGAAAACCCTATGGGTCACAACAGAACATCATCGGACTTGCTTTGTGTGTGGCGAAGTAGAGGGCCAACGAGGGCGAGAGTGAGCCTTGATGAGCTGGATTGACATGATAGCGGTGACAATGGACAGAGATGGCCCAGGACTGGGTGACGTTTTGTTTTGTTATACATAAGGTCATCAGGAGTCAGCACCAACCTGACAGCAACTAAACCAACATGTTTTACACACTTGACTGTAAGTTTTTAGGGAAAAGAACGGCCCCAAATTCATTTTGTAAAACGAGGGAGTCTTGCATATAATAAATGCTCAGTCATAATACATCATACCATCATTACAGTTTAGGGTGAAAAAACAACATTAAAAGAGATAAGAGTAGGGAAGATAGTGATGGGTAGTGTGGGATGGGCATTAATATATCTACTGATTCCCCATTCTGATTATCCAAAGAGAGGAAGAAGATTTTAGTGCTGTTCCAGGCTCAGGTGACTTATCCAAAGCCAGAGAGTTTATTTGAAATTTTGTATGTGTAATGAAAAACTCTTTAAATGGTGACAGTTGTGGAGTTTGGTTTTTCAAAATTGTTCTCCATTCAAGAGCATTCACTCTCCAAAGCTCCTTTGTTGGAAGTTTCCATCTGAAGTCAGCCAAGATTCCTCCTGTTAATGTCAACAAGCATCTTAGGACATCATTCAGATGTGAATTTACTTCCTGTTGAGCTTCACAGTCAGATCAAGGATGGGCTGAGATGGCCTCAGATTGACACTCCACCCACAGTATTCCTGCTCTGTGCTTATACAGATTTGAGTTCTGTATTTACATTCCTTCCACATCCATGAAAACATAGAACTCCGTGTTCGTTTCTAAGAATGAGCCATGCTAAATGCAAGTTTCCCCTTAAGTTGATGGAATGTCAATAACAGGATGCGTTGAACCCATTTTTAAAAATAAATTAGTTGATGATATTGGTGTTATATTTAATTGTATACTTTGATGGCACAAGGAAAAGAAGGCAGTTCTAAAGAAAGGTCTTCCCACATTTCTTCAACCCTCCACACACTTGTCAAGAGTATTGACACTGCCAAAATTGCCCTTAAAGACTTTGAGGTTCTGGTCCAAAAAGACAGCAGAAGCCCCACAGGGAAGAGACAAAATGCATTCGTACACAATCCTGCCCATCCAACAGTGGACACTTATTAAATATTCTCAGAACTCTCTGCCACCAAAACATAATCCCTGGTTGATAAGGGTAAAAGATTTGCATGTCTGCTCCATGCTACCCACTGACCTATCCATCCCCATTTTCCTCTTCATGGCTTGGGATAAATAACCTAGTATACTGAGGATTACTGTTAGGTGTGTCCCCGTTGACATACTGGAAATATCTATTCATTCTCTCCCCCTGTCTGACTGTAGGCTCACCTAAGACCATCTAAACAGTTTGAATTGCTTGGGTTAAGAATAGAAGGAACTTCATACATTTCTGGTGGGAATGTAAAACGGTGCAGCCGCTGCAGAAAACAGTCTGGTAGTTCCTCAAAAAGTTAAACATGAAATTACTATATGACCCAGAAATTCTACTTTTAGGTATATACACAAGAAAACTGAAAACATATTTTCTCCCCCAAACGTGTACATAACAGCATTATTCATAGTAGCCAAAAAGTGGAAGCAACCTAAATGTTCAACAGATGAATGCATAAACAAAATATGGTATATCCGTATGCATTGTCGTCAAGCTGATTCTGATTCATAGCAACCCTGTAGAAGAGAGCAGAGCTGCCCTGTAGGTTCTTTACAGAAGCAGACAGTCATATCTTCCTCCCATGGAGCTGCTGGGTGGGTCGAACCACCCACCTTTTGGTTATCACCACTGTGTCTCCAGGACTCCTTCATCTAGTGGAATATTATTCATTCATAAAAAGGAATGAAGTTCTGATACATGCTACCATATGAATGAACCCTGAAAACATTATGCTACATGAAAGAAGCCGGTCACAAAAGGTCACATATTCTATGATTCCACTTATATGAGATGTCCAAAATAGGCAAATCCATAGAGGCAGAAAGCAGATTAGTGGTTGCCAGGGGATGGAGGAGGGCAGCATTTGGACTGCTGCTAGGTACAGAGTTTTTTTGGGGGGTGATGATAGAAATTTTCTGGAATTAGATGGTGATGATGGTTGCTGTTAGGGTAATGGTCTGCTTCCATGCCTCCCAGGGCTTGAGCCCAGAGCATTCTCTGATAAGGAGGCTGGAATTGGGTCGCCTTCTCTCTCCCAGTTCCTTCTCCTTATCAGAGAAGTCTTGCCCCTCTTCTGGGCACACAGTAACTTTCTCTGTCGCTGGCACATGTGTGGGCACCATATAGCACCTGGCCAACCCTACTGCTACATCTGTTCCCTGCTTGGAGGGTACCGGGTCTCTTACGCTGTAGTAGGAGAGAGGAACATGCCAGATTGTAGGAGCAGGCCTCAAGGGGTGGGCTGAACAGGAAACAGGCTTTGCAAGGCCGAACATGAGCACCTTCATGCAGTCTACTAGTTCACTACCATTTGCTGAGTCATTCTTATGTAAGCCCCTGACTTGTAGCCACTATTGTCCACCGCCACTATAATACCTCTGCCTTCCTACTGTGGGACACAGAGATCTGCTTTGGTCCTGTGGCTGCCCAAGACTGCTTCGAATGTAAGTCTCCCTAATAAACTCCTTTGCCACCACACTGGCGTTGCCCACCTCTTTCTTTGGTCCCTTTGTGCCCTCTGTTTTTAGAGGTACGTTTCATGTTACTTGTCCATGTATAGACAGTTGCACAATATAGTGTAATACTAAAAACCACTTGATTGTACACTACAAAATGGTGAATTTTATGTTCTGTGAATTATATTTCAATTTTAAAAAAGACAACACAAGAATGCTTGCAACCAATGTGTTGTAGAGTAGATCATAGCTATGTCATTATTTGCTGGTCATACTTACTGAAGATGTTAAGTAAAGACTCTTACAGGTTGCAAATAATAATAAAGAAAAGAGATCCTGGGAAATAGAGATTGTTTTGTGATTAACCATGGATGAGGAGACACTTTATATAATTTTCTTTCTTGTAGGAGTGGGTGGAAAGAGGGCGGTTGGAGGGAAATATCAATGAACATTTATTTCCTGGGGGACATGTTTTGGAAAGGCTGGCTTTTTCCCTTCCCAAACCAGTGTGTCTTGCTCCAGCCTTCTTCCTTCACTCTGAGCAGGGCACATGTTGCTAACATGAAAAGCAAACCTCCCTGTAGCAGCCAAAGAAAACAAACGCAGAGAAAAAGCAACTGAAGGCTCAGGAAGGAAGCAGGATTCTGCATCCTGGCTGATAACATCCTCAAAATCAAAGCAACAAAGACACGGCAGCCATGGCCATCTGAGGAGCCTGGGGACACCCAGGATTCAGGCTGGCCAAGGATGAGAGGGTCCCCAACCCTCAATGCCATCAGTCTAAGCTCCCACAACTTTGTTCCTGATATCAAAGGGATCCAGATAAAGGATCAATGCACTTTGTGGGCCATTTATTTATTTAAGAAATATATACTGAGAGCTTACTTGTCCAAGAGATTACAGGTAGATACACAAGTCCCAGGCAATGGAAGAGCACTTTATAATTAGAGGGTTTACTGTGACAAAAATAGCTCTTCACTCCTTTCTTCTGTTCCTTCCATTCCTTGCTCCCCTCCTCTAGCCACATATTCTTGGCAGCCGGTCTTTGTACATGGGCCCATGTCTTTCCCTCTCCCAGAAAGGGAAAGTGTGAGGATGGGGCCATGATGGAGCACCTGCCTCTAGCTCTTGCTGGGGCTCTGAGGTGAGACCGGGCACTCTGAGTGTCTCGGCTTCCTTATCCATAGCACAGGAATAGACACACTGCTGTATTCCCCGCACAGGATTGATGTGAAGACTAAATGCAATAACGTCCCATCTGTGACAGAGCTTTGAAAACTGCAAAGTAGTATTCAAACGCTACGGTTAACCATAAAAGCATGGCTTTGTCTTTCCCCAATCTGTCTCAAAACACAAGGCCTGCAAGTGGCTCTTAGTCTCAACCTTTTACAGAGTTGGGTCACTGGAAGTTGCTCCTTTGGACTGACTCTTCAGGAAGGAAAGGAGGGCTTCCTTTCACTTCCCTGGTGGAACCAGCTCCAAGCACTTCCTCCCCACCCTTCCGTCCAAACCTCTGATTATATTGCCCCCTGGTGGAAGGCTTGGAAATCTGCCTAGGAAATCCCTCATAGAGCCAGAGCAAACCTAAAGGCCCAGAGGGGTCAGGCTGAACTCAGGGAGGGAGGGAACTGAGAAGCAACATGGGAGGTGCATGCCTGAAAGGGGACAGGCTCCACTCAGCTGACTGTTATCATGCAGAATACAGACCTCATATTGCCACATAATTAGATTTTTCAAAACAAACTGGAAACTGTCCAAATTAAAAAAAAAAAAAAAATCTTATGTAAACCAAATAAAACAAGCCAGATTTTGGAGCTGCAAACCATCAGGAAGTCTTGGATTCTTGTGGAAAAGATGTAACATTGATAATGGTTAATTCCAACATATAAACTAGGAACAATCTTGGTAATAAAAACTTTTTTTTAATATAAAAATTACAGCCATGAACACATTTGACAAAGAGAAAAAAAAAAAAGCAAGTTTATTCACCTGCTTTACTTTTTTTTAATTTATGTTTTTAAAATTTATATTTGCTTGCCTTAGATTGATTTGTTTTGACCTCTTATATTGGCCAGGAGATGAGCAGTTTCAATAAAAATTATGGGAGAAAAAACTCAAATATGCTATGTGGGGGAAAAAAATCAGTATTCCTAAAGGCACACATTTACTAGCTTCTGTAGTACCAATGTCCATCAGAGGGAACTTGAACTCTTCAGGAAAGAAACGCATATTCCTTGGTACAACATGCAAGCCTTGGAAATTTACCTCCCTTTGCCTGTTAGCCTCACCTCCTGCTGTTTCATATACCACCCACTCATCCTACCACGCTGTTTTCCTCTAAGAACACTTCAGGCCTTTTGAGAACCTTTTATTTCTCTTTGCCCGAGTTGTTCTTCCTCGCTTTTCCATTTTTTTAAAGCTCCTATGCATTCTTCAAAACCCAGTTTGCATGTTACCAGTTGCTGTTGACTTTGACTCACGGCGACCCCAGGTATGCCAGAGTAGAACTGTGCTCCATTGGATTTTCAATGGCTGGTTTTTTGGGAGTAGATCCCTAGGGCTTTCTTCCGAGGAGTCTCAGGGTGAGCTTGAACCTCCAACGTTTTGGTTAGCAGCCAAAGGTGTTAACTGTTTGTGCCAACAAGTCCAGTGTACATGTTACCTCCCCTGTAATGTCTCCCACCAGCCTTGAGGCATGATGGGCTTCCCAGTCCCTAACCTGTGTTTTCAAAGCTCTAAGCCCATATCTCTAGTTTAACATTTACTCTATTGTTTATGTTATCGTTGTTCGTTTACACGTCTTTTAACATTGGGAATCTGCTCCAAGCTGTGCTCCGTCTCTGTTGGACCATAAAAAGTTGAAAACACCTAATAATCAGGCTGGAAGCTGGTAAGGTAGGCTTGCTGTCTGTTTTGCTTACCCAGAGCCTAGTATACCATCAGCCTCATTGTAGGTAGTAAGTTTATATATTTATATATATATATAAAATCTTATTTTTAATTTTTGGAAAAAATAATATTCACGGTTTAAAATTCAGGTATAAAAGTGTGTACAAGTAGAAAGTTTTCATCCTTCTCATGTTTACAACCACCCAGTTTCTCTTTTGAATCGCTGAATGTTACTAAGTTTTTGCACAGCCCCTGGATAAAGTCTACATTCCTTTGTACACAATGTACCGCTTTCTGGAATCTGTGCTTGTTTTCTTCCCAGCTTTATCTCTCCCTCCTCCCAGACTTCAACCCCTGCTTGCCAGCCAGGAGTGAATTTAGGTCTTCAAAATGCTGTGCTCTCTATTGCCACCTCCATCCCCACCCCATCCTTTTTTCATTTAGCAAAATGTTTCTTCTCAATTAGGCCTCAGCTTCTCTGTCCCACTGGGGCCCCTTGTCCAGAGGTCTTCTGTAGCCCCCTGACTTTCCCACCTCCAGCACTCCTCACCCTGTAATGCAGTGGCCTCTTTACTGATGTCAAAATTGACTCAACGGCACCCAACAACAACAACATCCTTGGTAGTCTACTGCTCCCTTGAGAGCAGACTCTGTCTTTCTCCAACACTTGCTGTTATTAGCTGCTGTTGCGTCAGCCCTGACTTATGGTGACCCCATGCACAACAGAACTAAATGCTGCCCCATCCTGTGCCATCCACCATCACTGGCTGAGATCAGATCATTGTGATCCATAGGGTTTTCATTGACCGATTTTCGGATGTAGACCCCCAGGTCTTATTTCTAGTCCATCGTAGTCTGGAAGCTCTGTTGAAGCCTGGTCAGCATCACAGCCACAGGCAAGCTTCCACAGACAGAAGGCTCTGAATGTGCACGAGGTGCATTGGTGGGGAATCGAACCCTGGTCTCCCAACGGGAAGGCGAGAACCCTACCGCTGAATCACCAACGCCTCTCTCAATCACAATTCAAGACTAAGTACCAGCTCCCAGCACACAGCTGGGCTTGAATGAAAGTTGCTCACCTCCTGAACAACAAAGGGCCACTGTACTTGGTCTCCACAAGGCCTGCTGGGCTTTC
>NW_004443975.1:15226106-15228084 GCF_000243295.1 Trichechus manatus latirostris | reverse complement strand
TTCACAAGTCCATGTTCTGCACATAGGCTGGCTTCTTCCCTATTTCATGGGGTCCAAGGTACATAGTAACTGATTCTCATTACTGACAAGAAACATTTTGCCACAGCTCTTGATTGAGTTCAAATAATCAATTTACTGCTCTATTCCATTTTGGCTTCTTTTTCAATTCTTCCTCACTAGCAGGGTTACAGCACACACAGACACTTACGCTTCCCCCTCTTTATCTACATAATTTATGCACGTGTCCCACTCAGTGCACTGTTCATAGTTTTGATGTTATTTGATGACAACAGGCACCAAGATCCAAACTTAGCACCCACCGCCCCACCGCAAACTCGGAGGAGAGCAGATAAGGTTCGTCTCCGGGAGAAGACGTTAGCTGAAGTCCAGAAACACATCTGAGATGGGCTTTAGAACAGGGCCACGGGGAGCGGCCAGCACTGTCTTCTATTAAACACTAATGCCTAGAGAAAAAGCAGTACAAGCATCAGAAGAATGAAATTTTATCAGAATTAAATGAAATAAATTATATGCATATAGTGATATATCTTATGTTTGGATATATATTGAAAAAATTCACAATTTTCTCCTGGGACAGTGAAAATAATGTTTTTTGTTTGTTTTCTATTTCTATTAAGATTGAAGCCAACTGATTCTATGCATTGTTGTTGTTAGTGGCTTTCCAGTCAGCCCCTGGCTCATGGCAATCCCACGCACCGCAGAAGGAAACACTGCCCAACCCTGCGCCATCCCCATGATCAGCTGCAGATCAGAACCTCATGATCCATAGGGTTTTCAGTGGCTGGTTTTTGGAAGTAGATCACCAGGCCTTTCTTCCTAGTCTTATTAGGATGGAAGCTCTGCTGAAACATGTTCAGCATCATAGCAACTTGCAAGCCTCCGCTGCAGGAATGGGATCCAGGGCACAGAGGCCTGGAGGAGACTGGGACAGCAAGAGGGACATCTCACCACCCAAGAAGACCAAAGAGGGAAGGCTGCATGGAAGTTGGTACATCTGGGGGCAGGGATTGAGGAAGGCCTTCTGATGTCCTCTAGGGCCCTGTGAAATAGAAGACCAGGTTGTCTACCAAGAGTGAACGGAGGAGGCAGAGGGAGGGGCCCTCCATCAGGGAACTAAGTACACTACATTAGAAGCCAAGAGGGGACTAGGGAGACTCGGGGTGCACAGGCAGATGAGGGGTTACCGTTGCGAGGGGGGCTATCGTGTTGTAGGAGACCGGGAAGAAGGAGAAGTAAACTGAAAATGATCCCTCTGCTCACTGTACTTCAGCGTTCCATCTGTCACCATCCCGTGCTAATTCCGTCCCTTGGTCACCTCTCCTGTCCAGGCCCATCTCTATCCCCACTGCCATTTCCCTCTGATCCGGGACTACTTCATTCCCAGCCTGAGCTGTGGCCTTCGTCTCTCATCTAACTATCCTTGGTGTTTTCCTTCCAAGAGCAGCTGCAGTGACCATCAGGCCTCACGGCCAGGCAGAATTCCATGGTGTCTTCACATTGTCTTTCCAATTAAGTGAAGACAAGGCACGTCTTGGTCTGAACCCCCCCCCACCTGTCCTGCCTCATCTCCCGCCACTTGTCCCAAGCATGGAAGCAGCCTGAGAAAATTGAACTGCCACGTCCTCTTATTCCTTCAGTTTCTCCAGAATGTGTGCTGCTCCTTTTGCCCAGAATCCTCTGTTCTGCCCCATCCCTCCTCATCTTCAAGTCTCAACTCAAAAGCTCCCTCCTCTGCAAACCAACTGTCCTGAGATTCAGCTTCTTTTATCTCTGCATCTACTGCCTCTTGAACATGCCTCTTCTCTGACATTACCCTGTGTCTCAGTCTCCCCACTGCTCTGTAAGCTCCTTGACCGAGGGCCAGCTTCTTCTAGGCTTTGCATCCCTAATCTAGGAAAAGCATGGTGGATGATTAAGAGATACTTACTGAAGGGTACCCAGATGATTAATAAATGAG
>NW_004443975.1:15206514-15214101 GCF_000243295.1 Trichechus manatus latirostris | reverse complement strand
GACTATGGGCACCCAGTGCTGTTGGCTGTAAGGACTGGGAGGCACCACTTATTCTTGGACCCCTGTCGAGGGTGGCTAGGTGGCATGAGTGGAGCCACCAGTCCTCAGTTTCCTGATGTGGGTAGGTGAGGACCCTGCTTCATGGGCAGAGAGGTGTCAAATGTCACAAACTTGCCCCTCCACCATATAACTGATACAGTTGAAGTCAGGCTTCAGGTGTATACCCTGTTGTACTGTGGTAATGAGGGTCTATGCTGTTGAAATGGGCCCACACAGGTCTATGCAGGGTTGAAAGGCATTCAAAGTCCATGGACTCCTTATGACTGTGCCTAGGCAATGGAGCTGTGCCTACCCTGAGTTCCTGGCTTAGGGGAGCTGGCAGATTACTTTTTCCTGTTTGTTAATTTTTTCCCTCTCCAAGGCTGAGAGAATGGCTCAGGGAGCATGATGGGTCCTACTTCTGGCCCAGGGGATGCAGCAATCCCCGAAGCTGGCCCAGGACCTGGTGCAGAGCAGGGAGGGGCTGGGTAAATGGGAGAGAGATTTTTCCCAAAGGGGGTGTTTTTTGATCCATGCAGTAGGTCAGATGCATGTACTTATCTTTTGCTGATTGAGCACAACTTTCCACTGGTTCTGGAGGCCTGAGTAGACTCTCTGCCACTGGGTCTCTCCTGATGTGGAAAACACCTTCTGAGCACCACTGCTTGCCTCACCGTGCATGCCAGTCGATCTGGCCTGAAGGGTGCCAGCTCCTGCTGGGTCAGGTCCGGCAGCTCCTTGCTACTTCCAAACCATTTCTCCCTTCCCTTGCCACTCCGTCCGACTCCTCAACTTTGCCTTTGACTTTCAGGGCTCCTAGATTGTCATATATAATCAATTCACTTGTGTTTTTCTGGTCTTTATTGTAAGAGGGACCACTGGAAGAGTCTGACTACTCCACCATCTTGTCCCTGCCTCTGCCTTAAGGTTTTTAATGACTAATTTTTTTCAGAAGTAGATCACCAGGACTTTCTTCTGAGGCACTTCTGGGTGGACTCAAACCTCCAACCTTTCAATTAGCAGCCGAGCATGTTAATCCTTTGCACCACCCAGAGACTCCAAATACTTTCATATAGATTATCTTAATTAACTTCGTAACAATCTTGTGAGCTAGATATTATTATCTCATTTTTCAAATAAAGAAACAGTACCAGGAAGGATACTGAGATGTGGTATCTCACCCAAGATCACAAATCTATACATGCTGGAGGGATTTCAACTCAGGGCTGTGTGAGTACAGCATCCATGTGTTTCCTATGAGACCAGCGTGTAATATAGAAGGATGAGGATCAGGAGACCTTGGGCAAAGTCACTTACCTCTTTGAGTCTCATTTTTCTCATTTGCAAAATAAAGAAGTAGAACTTGATGATCTCTTAAGACCCAGCTAACCTAGATTTAGAGCTCTGGTGGTGCAGTGGTTAAGAGCTTGGCTGCTAACCAAAAGCGCGGCAGTTCAAATCCACTAGCTGCTCCTTGGAAACCCTATGGGACAGTTCTACTCTGTCCTATAGGGTTGCTATGAGTCGGAATTGACTGGACAGCAATGGGCTTGGTTTGGTAACCTAGATTTTATTTACCAAAAGATCATTGAAATTCAAAAGCAAACCTGCACTCCAAAGAGCTCTGCTAAATGACTCCCGTTGTTCTCTCAACCTGAGAGGACAATAAAAAAAAACTGCAAATATTCCTAAGTCCAACCATTGCCATTAAGTTGATTCTGACTAATCGCGACCACATGTGTTACAGAGTAGAACTGTACTCCATGGGATTTTCTTGGCTGTAAACACACAGGGTCTCTATAAGTCAGAATTGACTGGATGGAAACAGGTTTTGTTTTTTCAGTCTTTATGGAAACAGATCACCAGGCCTTTCTTCCACAGCACCACTGAGTAAGTTTGAACCACCGAATGCTGAAAGGTTGTCTTTTATTTGGCTGCATTCTGAATCTGTATTTTTGGAATTCCTCTTAAGGAACTGGGATTTTCCTCTGTCAGAGCTCTGTGTCTCAACTTTCTGGAGATGTTCTGTTAGCTCTTAACATATTTGTGAACACTTGGAAGGAGCATCCTGTGTCCAGCTGGCACAGTGCTGTCATTGGCTGCCTCCATTCAGGTCCTGGGAAGGCCTGGCTGCTCTCTCTGATCTTGTAAAGCCTGCTATCCTTAGCAGCCATTGGTGACTGTGTCATTTATAAATCTCCCTAAGCCCTTTCTAACACCAGCCCTTTATTTCCCTGTAGGAAATGAATTTTCTAAGTTTATTATCAAGTATGTCATTCCCTGCCCAGCTCTTGTGCCTTTACCTTCCCTGTGCTGGGGTTCCATGCTCTCCCCACTTGCAGGCTCAGTCTTTCCTGCTCCCCAGACCATTTGTAACTTGAGAAATGAGACTTGTAAGCTGTCTTGGGCTCTTTCTTCCCATTGCTGTTGGTTGCTCAGGGCCCCATTGTTCTTTGGAGGAATCTGAGCTCTGGGCTCCTGCACCGATCTCTACACCACATGCTCATGTTTTACGTGTAAAGTCAAGGTGCTGGTGTTTGTTATTACAGACTAGGTTGTGCTAACCTTCTTGTGAAAAATCCATTCTCCAGACTTTACCTTTTCCTTCAGATCAGCAGAACAGAGCAAATTGTTAATTCACTGGGCATCATTATCCAGGCTCTCAGGGGCTCCTGAGGGTGGGTAGGGGATATCACAGAAAACAACCTTTCACTTTGCATCGTTCCCCTTTGTGCCATCACAGTGTTAAACTCTCTGCAAGTTGCCTTTTGCCGTTTCAGTCACAGTTATTAGCACAAAACCTTTAACTACCGCTTCCCACTGTTAACTCCCAGGAGTAAACTGCCGTGCGAATACGCAACAGGCTGGAGCTCAGGGTGGAGCCTGTGAGCCAGAAGGAAGGGCTAATGTTGGAGGATGGATGGAAGATGAGAAGACTCAACCCAGGGAGGGGCTGACTGTCAAAATGATGTCCAAACATGGGTGTCACTCCTGTTTGGACATGTGTCTGGTCATGGGCAGATCTCAGAGGTCATCTTGTCTGGAGATGGGGCATGTTGGAAGCTAAGGGTGCAGGCCTTTGTGGTGTTAACCACATCAGGGTTACTCAGAACTCTGCACGCAGGATGAGGCTGGAAGCAAGGAATGAGGCCCAGCCTCAAGGGAAAAAGGGTTGTAACATAGTAGGCGGGAAATCCTTGGGTTATTGAACCGACTCCAGAGATGAGCAAGACGCCTGGGAAAGGGAGGCTTCCTCAGAAGGGTGGGGACCTGCTACTGCCCAGCATTGCCAGCTCATGGGAATGGAGCAGACAAGACCATCACCAAAATGCCTTTACGTGTTACCACCATCACTGCCACACCCTCGCACCAACACCCGTGCCAGTTAGCAGGGCACAGGCTGCTGGCTTTTGTCTGCTGGCTTGGTGGCAGGGAAGGGACAGATTAGACAACACCTGACAGGGACTCTGCCTGACAAGGAGGCCCCAGGCAGGAAACTATGTACCAGGTCAGGAAGGGCACCATGGAGCTCCCTGCTCTCTTGTGTTAGACATCCTCGTGGGTTACCTCAGATCCTCACCTGGCTCCAGTCATGTTTTGAAATGTCTTCGGGGCAGAGGCTGCTCCTTGTTCCAGAAGGGGCTGTTCTTTATTATTTGTTTTAATCATTGTATTTATTTTATATGGTTATATGACCAAGTTTACACTTAGTAGGTGCTTTTGTAGGTTTTTTTTTCAGTATTTAGAGAGAAACCTTTTTTTGTTTCTTTTTAATTTTAATTTTTTAAAATATTGCATATTTCTGATACACTGCTATTTTCACCTATTTTATTAGTATTATTATTTTGGTGAAAGTGTACACAGCCCAAGATAGACCATTTCAACAATTTCTACATGTATAATTCAGTGACACTGGTTACGTTCTTTAAGCTGTGCTGCCATTCTAGCTGTCCTTTTCCAAATTACTCCATCAACATTATCCTAAACCTGCTGCCCCTTAAGTGACCCATCCAACCTTTCTAGTTGCCATTGTCAATTTGATCTCACATTTATAATTCTTTGAAAGAGCACAATACTCAAAGCAGATGGTTCAAAGAAGACTTCAGAGGATAGGTTTGGCTTAAGGTTTAAATTTTAAAGATTATCTCAGGGCAATACTTTCAGGGATTCATTCAGCCTCAGTGGTTCCTGAAAGTCTGGATTCTATTGAGAATTTGAATATCTGTTCCACATTTCCCCCCTTTTGATCAGGATTCTTCTATAGAGCCCCACCTTTCCTGTGGGTTCATTAATGGTAGCTGGGCACCATCCAGTTCTTCTGGTCTCATGGTGAAAGAGGCTATACGACCATAGAAACAACCAGACACACGGTCAACTTCCTCCTCCAGTTACTGATTCTCCTTCTGCCTCTGTTGCTTCAGGTGAATGGAGACCAATTGTTGTACCTTGAATGGCTGCTTGCTAGCTTTTATGATCCCAGTCACTATGCAACAAACTAGCAGATAGAATAGAAGTGCTGATAAACAGTATTAGACCAATTGATTCGGATGCCCCTCGAAACTATGACCCTAAACCTTCAAAAAAAAAAAAACAAATCTTGTGAAGTGTTTGTTGTGCTTGTGCATAAGCAGCCTCAACAGCTTCTTCTTCTTTCTTTTTTTTGGAAAAATATATATAGCACAACACTTGCCAATTCAACATTTTTCATGTATACACCTTAGTGATGTCAATTACATTAGTCTGTTATGCAACCGTTACTCTAAGCAGAAACCCACTGCTTCCCAAACAATGGTTCTCCTTCTCCCCAACACTTCTGCCCCTGGTAACCACTAATAAACTTTGGTCTCTCTATATTTGCCTGTTCTTGTTATTAAACAAAAATATTTTATTGTAATTTTTTGTTGGTGTTGAGAATGTACACAGCAGAACATACACCAATTCAGTAGTTCCTACATGTACAATTTGGTGACATTGATTACATCCTTCAAGTTGTGCAACCAGCCTTTTCTGAATTGTTCCTCCTCCATTAACATAAACTCACAGTCCGCTAAGTTTCCTATTTATGCTTTAGAGTTGCTGTTGTCAGTTTGATCCCATATAGATAGTTTGTGATAATTCGTTTCCTAGGGCTGTCGTAATAAATTACCACAACTGGGTGGCTTAAAACAACAGAATTTTATTTGCTCCTAGTTCTGGAAACCAGAAAGTTCAAAGTTAAAGTGTTGGCAGGACCATGTTCCATCTGAGGGCTCCAGGGGAAGATCAGTTATTTTCTCTCCTAGCTTCTGGTAGCCCCAGGTGTTCCTTGGCTTGTGGCAGCATCACTGCAATCTCTGCCTCCATCTCTATTGCCTTTTTCTCCGAGTGTGTCTGTGTCTCTTTTCCTCTTCTTGTAAAGATACCAGTCACACTGGATCAGGGCCCACCCTACTCCAGTATGACCGCATCTTAACTTGATTGTATCTGCAAAGACCTTGTTTCCAAATAAGGTCACATTCACACGTCCTGGAGGTTAGGACTTAAACAAACCATTTTGGGGAACACAATTCAACTCCTAACAGTGTACATGAAGAGGAAAGACTTGGTGTAGGATCCACATGCCAAAGCAAGTTAAACAGAGTAGAGGCTAATTTGGATGCTCTTAGGGTCAGGAACATTACAAGACATTTGTCTAGGGTTCCATGTCACTTGGGCCAGTTCTCTTGGCCAGCGTCATCTTGTTCCACAACAGAAAGACCTGGAAGACGATTCTCTTCTCCCAGGGCCTCACAGAGGTGTTTAACAGGCCCAGGGGAGCTTCTGACCAAAGTAGAACCCCAAACTAAATAACACGATTGCTTAAGCAGTGAGGCAAGGTCCCTAAATCAGCCTTGTTTTCTGGGTTTTCATAACTGGGCATTTCCAAACACTGGCCAGACCCTCTCCTCAAGGGTTGTTTCCACCAAACAAGCTCCTTTTGGGGGCATCAACTTTTGAACCCAAAGAATTTAGCCAGACCTGGATAATTGTCTAGAAAAAAATTGTTCAGTCCCAAGCTGGGGAGAGTTGAGGGTTTTCATGAAATAGAAAGTAGAGGGAAGCTATTGAGAGGGTGGAAGCGTGTTTTCTGAGTGTGCCCTGGTTTTTTCTCTGTAGGTTTTGGCTGGTGATTAAGGAAGATGGACACATGGTCACTGCCCGTCAGGAGCCTCGCCTCGTGCTGGTCTCCATCACCTATGAGAACAACTGTCTAATCCTTGAGGCCCCTGGCATGGACCAGCTGGCTTTGCCTAGCAAGCAGCCTTCCTCGAACGCACTCCGGGACTGCAGGTGCTCTGCTTGGGGGTGTTCAAGGACTGCAGTAGACCTGAATTTTCTTTGAGCTCTTCCCTGCATTCTGTTTTGCTATAGTTTATAGAGCAGAAGATGACATTGGTAAAGGGAATATTTAAGAGAAGTCCAGTCTGGTTTTGGGATTAAGTCAGTGGTCAGACATGAGTGGGTGATTAAGAGGATAATAGTAAATCAACGTAAGTCAAAATCCCTACTTATTCACTTCTCTGTCACTTCTGTTCTGACACCAGCAGCACTTCTTCCTTTGACCCTGGCCACCTAGAGCTAGGTCAGAGCTCACAAGTCCAAGGGCACAGAGTGCCAAGTCTGCCAAAGACCTCAGATGCCAGCCATAAGCTTGGGAGTCCCCAGGACACCCTCACTTCTCACTTGCTGGCTACAATTTCAGGGTTTTACCACTACTCCCTCAGGATGCCAGGCTAAGCTTGCTCCTTCCACCTTGGCCCCCTCACTTCTGACCTGCTGGCTACAAATTTGGGGGTTCCTTCTACCCCTTCAGGATACAAGCTATAAGCTCAGGGGTTCCCAGTCCCCCTCACTTCTGACCTATTGGCTTCCAGTATTACTTTGGGTTCGGTGATTAGCTGGAATGACTCACAGAACTCATGGAAAGAGCTATACTTACAAGTACAGTTGTATTGTAGGAAAAAAGGATACAAAGGAAGAGATGCATAGGATGAGGTCTGGGATGGTTTCCATCGCAGAGACATGTCCTGAAGGATATGCTGCCCTCGTGAGTGCATCGCTGTCTTTTCCCAACCAGGAAGCCCGTGGAGCGTCCATGTCCATAGCCTTTATTGGAGTCTCATTACGTAGACGTGAGTGAGTGAATCAGGCCACCTCCCCCCCAGGTCAGCCATCGCGAGGTGGTCTTTCTGGCCTGGCCATCCCCAACCTGAGTCACCTCGTTAGCATAAACCCTCAGGTGTGGTCTGGAATCTTAGATAACAAAAGATACCTCAATTACTCAAGAAGAAAATTACAGGGATTTAAAGTTATCTCTCAGGGATCTAGAGCAAAGATCAAATTGTTTGGGTATAATTAAATTCTTTACCCCATAGTGATTCAGAGTGTAGAGTGGGTGAAAGGTGCTAGTCTTTAGGGCTTGTCTCATTTCATTTGAGTTGATGGACATTTATTCAAACTTGCTGACCCTCCAGCCAGGCAGTCCAGGGAGTAAGTGGAGCCTGTACCAGCTGAATCTCAGGGCTGGTT
>NW_004443975.1:15195628-15205254 GCF_000243295.1 Trichechus manatus latirostris | reverse complement strand
AAGCAAAGTGTCTGAGCTGAAATCCAACACTTAAGCTTCCTAATTTTCAAAAATCCAAAGCAGTAACTCCATGAATTAAATAATTTGGTTAATTATCTTAGCAAGTAAAAAACCATTTCCCTTTGAGTCGACTCTGACTCATGGCAAACCTATATGTGTCAGAGTAGAACAGTGCTCCTAAGGGTTTTAATGGCTGTTTTTTTTGGAAGTAGATCACCAGACCTTTATTTCAAAGTGCCTCTGGGTGGACTCCAACCTCCAACCTTGTGATTAGCAGCCAAGCACAATAACCATTTGCACCACCCAGGGACATAGCAAACTTATGAGGTGGGTGTCATTAATTCCATTTTACAGATGAGGAAACCAAGACTTTGATCACTGTCACGCAAAGGCATAGCTGGGATTTGAACCCCCCTGCCTCCTAGGTTTTTGCTCTTAACTCCTACTCACCCTTAAAAAAGCAAACCCATTGCCTTCAAATTGATTCCGACTCATAGTGACCCTATAGGACAGAGTAGAACTGCGCCATAGGGTTTCCAAGGAGCGGCTGGTGGATTCGAACTGCCAACCTTTTGGTTAACAGCTGAGCTCTTAACCACTGTGCCACTCCTATGCACAGGAAAGAAAAAAGCTTTTCCTTGAATGATGGGTTTTGAGCAAATACATTTATTGAAGAGGAAAACTGTAGCCATCTCCATTGGACTGGAGGACACCTGAAGCTCACGGGACAATGCTTTGTTGACTTGTGTCCAGAGACAGACATGAATGTTGCCTGGCAGACTCACTTTGTCATCCAAAGTAGGCAAGTTTTTCCCTCCAGGCTCTTTCTCTTGCTAAACAGGCAGGACTCTAGGGAGGCACAAACCTCCCTGGACAGAAAGAGGAGTTGGGGCTGATTAGGGTCGGACAGAGTCACCCAATGAAGCTGGTTCTTGTACGCGTTCATTCTGTATTTCCAATTCAGGTGGGAATACAAGGCCCCAGAGCCCTAGTGGTTTGGACAAACCAGATGTGGGAAGCTGTGCATTTGGGTTGACACCAAGGAGGGGAGATGTTGTCCTCACCTCTACTTAGAAGTGCTGTAACTAGTGCAGCCTGTAGGACAATCCATCCTTAGTGGAGTGGCCGCCATGGGAACTGGTAAAAATGGAAGAAATGTCATAAAGTAGATGATAAGTGACAGAGTGATTACCATGGTGAACTCACCAGAGCCTAAAATAAAATAAGCTCAGATCAGAAAGAAGAAAAGGAAATCCCTTAACACAGGCATATGGACAAGGCTGAAATGTCATGGATTTTGTTTTTTTTTTAAACTTTCATTGTTAGTGTCTTGTTATCAGTTTTCCCTGTCCGCCCTTTGTGGTGGTGAATTTTTTGAGACCGAGCGTAGATCAATAGGGTTTCTTGATTATCACAAGAATGTGAATGGTTGTTGTCTAAAAAGGCCAAGTTCGTGTTTTAAGTTGGAGGAAGTAAGAAATAACTTTAAACTGGAGTAGTCCAACAGAAGTTTTATATCTTTGTAACTGAAACAATAAGTCCGTGTTAAAACAAAAGAAATTTCTCCAGTTGGGTTTCATTCAGATATAAGATATATTGACTACTGATGATATTATAGAGCTGGAAGCGTTCACTTGTCTATGCCAAGAAATTTGGAAGACAGCTACCTGGCCAACCAACTGGAAGAGATCTATATTTGTGCCCATCCAAAGAAAGGTGATCCAGCAGAATGGGGGAATTATCGAACAATATCATTAATATCACACACAAAAGTAAGATTTTGCTGAAGATAATTCAAAAACGGTTACAGCTGTACATGAACAAGGAACTACCAGAAATTCAAGCTAGATTCAGAAGAGGACGTGGAACCAGGGATATCATTGCTGATGTCAGATGGATCTTGGTTGAAAGCAGAGAATACCCGAAAGATATTTACCTGTGTTTTATTGACTATGCAAAGGCATTTGACTGTGTGGATCATAACAAATTATGGATAACATTGCAAAGAATGGGAATTACAGAACACTTAATTGTGCTTATGTGGAACCTGTACATAGACCGGGAGACAGTCACTCCAACAGAACAAGGAGATACTGCATGGTTTAAAATCAGAAAAGGTGTACATCAGGGTTGCATCCTTTCACCATACCTATTCAGTCTGTATGCTGAGCAAATAATCAGAGAAGCTGAACTTTATGAAGAAGAACGTGGCACCAAGACTGGAGGAAGACTCGTTAACAGCCTGTGATATACAGATGACACAACCTTGCTTGTTGAAAGTGAAGAGGACTTGAAGCACTTACTAATGAAGATCGAAGACTACAGCCTTCAGTATGGATTACACCTCAACATAAAGAAAACAGAAATCCTCACAACTGGACCAATAAGCAACATCATGATAAACGGAGAAAAGATAGAAGTTGTCAAGGATTTCATTTTACTTGTACTGACAATCAATGCCCATAGAAGCAGCAGTTAAGAAATCAGACATATTACATTGGGCAAATCTGCTGCAAAAGACCTCTTTAAAGTGTTCAAAAGCAAATATGTCACTTTGAGGACTATGGTGTGCCTGACCCAAGCCATGGTGTTTTCAATGGCCTCATATGCATGTGAAAGCTGGACAATGAGTAAGGAAGACCAAAGAAGAATTGATGCATTTGAATTATGGTGTTGGTGAAGAGTATTGAATATATCATGGACTTTGAGAAGAACTAAATTATTTCCCAAAATTGTACCAGTTGAAACTTCATCAGAATAAGGGTTCGTTGACATGTCCTCATCAACCCTAGGATTTGTTACACTTTGACTCTTGCACATGTGTGTAAAACGAGTCCAGTGGTATCTCTTTGTGGTTTTAATTTGCATTTTTTTGGATTTTTAATGTAGTTGAATGTTTTTTCTTTATGACTATAGGTTCTTTATGCTTTCTTGTCTATGAAATTGTTTTCATGTTTTGTGGCCAAGTTTTACCCATTGACAGGTAGTTATTCTTTATATATGCTGTATACAAACCTTTGGTCGATTATTTGTGATGCAGATATCTTATCCTGTTTTTGAACTTGTCTTTTGTCTTTTTTATGGGATCTTCTGATAAACATTTTTAATTTTATTGTAATCCAATTAGTAAGTCTTTTTCTTTATCAGCACTTTTTTGTGTCTTAAGAAGTATACTCCACCTCAAAGTTATAAAGATATTCTCTCACCATTCTTTTTCTAAAACTGTTAAAGTTTTGCCTTTATCATTTAAGTTTTTATTGCGTCTGGAGTATATTTTTGTATATGGTTTGAGGTAGCAATCTGAAATGATTGTTGTATGGAGTAGCCATTGTTGCAACGTTTTATTGAATGATCCACTCGTGTCCTGCTGCCACATGCATCGTTTATCAAGTTTCTTAAGTCCGTTTCTGAGCTCTCATTCAGTTGCCCTGGTCTATTTATCAATTCCTGCTCCTAAACTATACTGCTGTTGTTACTCTCACTTTACATCTTGATATCTAGTAGGACAAGATCCCCATCATATTGTTATTCTTTAAGAATGTATCAAAAGGAGCCCTGGTGGTGCATCGGTCCAGCACTCAGCTGCAAACTGAAAGGTTGGTGGTTCAAACCCACCCAGCGGTTTTGTGGGAAAAAGACCTGGCGATCATCTCCTGTGAAGATTACAACCTAGAAAACCCTATGAGGCAGTTCTGCTCTGTCACGTTTGGTTGCTATGAGTCAAAATTGACTTGACGGCATCTAACAACAACAACAAGGTTGCTCTTGAGAAACAGTACTTAAACATATGATCTTAAAAGAGTATATTGACTATTCTTGGGATTTGCTCTTCCAAAATTGTTGGAATCAGCTTACCAAGTTCCATGTAAAATCCTCCTGGGATTTTTATTGAAATTGCATTGAATTTGTGGCTTAATTTAAAGAAAATTGAAATGAGTTTATATATCCATATGACATTTGGAAGAGCACCTGGTTCATAAACCAAACCAAAAACCTGGTGCTGTCAAGTCAATTCCAACTCATAGGGACCCTATAGGACTGAGTAGAACTGCCCCATAGAGTTTCCGGGGAGTGGCTGGTGGATTTGAACTGCCGACCTTTTGGTTAGCAGCCGTAGCTCTTAACCACTGTGCCACCAGGGCTCTTTCTGCTTCATAATAGACACTTAAGTAAATGTTGGCTCTTAAATAGCTATTGTCCTCTTTCCTCCCTATCCATGAATGTTAGTTGTCTCCATTTATTTCTTATTTTCTTTTTAATAAATTTTATAGTTTTATAATTTCTGTATAATGGAATTGTACATCTTTTGTTAGATTTAGTCCTAGATACCTTTTTTATTTGTTCCTATTTTACATGCAAACTTTTAGAAACTTTTTTTTTCTGTACAAGATTGACATTATTTATTTTTTGATTATTGGTAGAACTTGCCAGTAAAACTGTCTGGATTTTCTTTGTAAAATCTACTCCAGTTTTTTATGTCCTCTTAAGTAATTTTTAGTAGGCTATTTTTGCTTTGTGAATTAGGAGACTGTTAACTAATGAAGTTCTAGTGTGCTTACACAGTGAGGGTCAAGTTGTTTTATGGGATGTTGATGATGGAACATTTTTCGTCAAAATGTGGAAGAAAGTGGATTTTGCACAAACTTTTGAATCGAAGGTGGAAGGACAGAGGGATAGATACATGCAGTCTGTTTCAGGGATGGTGATAGATACATACGGTCTTTTTCAGGGATGGCAGACACTAAGGATTAGCAGAGAAATAATTTTCAGGAATGGGAAGAGACATTTTATAATTAGTATTCCCTTACCTTGTTGGGTGCTTTCTACTTTTCAAACTGTAACGCCAAGCTTACCTGGTGTCACGGATTGAATTGTGTCCCCCAAAAATATGTGTATCAATTTGGCTAGGCCACGATTCCTTGTATTGTGTGATTGTCCACCATTTTGTCATCTGATGTGATTCCTACACGTTGTAAATCCTGCCTCTGTGATGTTGATGAAATGGGGTTATCTGCAGTTATGTTAATGAGGCAGGACTCAATCTACAAGATTGGATTGTGTTTTGAGCCAATCTCTCTTGAAATATAAAAGAGACACGCGAGCAGAGAGACATGGGGACCTCATATCCCCAAGAAACAAGAGCCAAGAGAATAGCCCGTTCTTTAGACCCTGGGTTCCCTGTGCTGAGAAGCTCCTTGACCAGGGAAGATTGATGACAAGGACCTTCCTCCAGAGCCGACAGAGAGGGTAAGCCTTCTGCTGGAGTTGACGCCCTGAATTTGGACTTGTAGCCTACTAGACTGTGAGAGAATAAATTTCTCTTTGTTAAAACCATCCACTTGTGATATTTCTGTTACAGCAGCACCAGATAACTAAGACACCTGGGTAGGTGGAAGCTGAGGGGTAGAAGTGTGTACATTTACATGCTGGTACTGTTTTGAAAAAGTTGAGGAGCAGCGCTTAACCCAGGAGCAAGTGCTTAAGGAACTGATGATCAGTGGCACCAAATCTGTTGAAGTAGGAGACTGGTTGGTTGCAGGAGAGTTTTAGAGGAAAGACTGAAGGCCAGGAGAGGACCATGAGATGGCTGTGAAGACCTAGCCAAGAATTAACCAGAGGTTAAATAATGGTTCCAAAAATGTAGTTCAGAGAGAAGGAAAAGGTTCAAGAACTGTTAAAATAATAGCATCAGATTTGACAGTAGATGAGTGAGGAGGCCAGAGGGTAAGGAGTGTGTGTCAGACCAGGGTCATGGGCCACCAGGTGCACAGGGGTTCAGGTAACCATTCTTAAGTGTACAATTCAGTGACATTAATTTCATTCACCATGTTGTACAACCATCACTGCTATTCATTTCCAAATATTTTTCATCACCCTAAACAAAAACTCAGTATCTCCCAAACGATAACTTCACATTTCACCCTCTCCCAGTCCCTGGTAACCACTAATTAACTTTGGTTTCTATGTATCTGCCTATTCTAGATAATTCATGTAAGTGGGGTCATACAGTATTTGTCCTTTTGTGACTGACTTATCACTCAGCATAATGTTTTCAAGGTTCATCCATGTGGTAGCATGGATCAGAACTTCATTTCTCTTTATGGCTGAATAATATTCCATTGTATGTATACACCACATTTTATTTATCCATTTAACTGTTGATGGACACTTGCATTGTTTCCACCTTTGGGCTACTGTCAGAATCTACATTTTAACTGGATCTCCAGGCAGTTGGCATGCATAGTAGAATTTGAGAAGCACTTTTCTAGAGCACATTCTGCTCTGGTCCCCCTCCTGTTCTATTCTGCCCAGCTTCTGCTGAAGGACCACTTACAAGCCTTCTGGGATAGTCAGGCCCCATCAGTCCAGCTGTTCCATTGTACACCATCACTCAGTGTGTTGATGTTAGTAACCCTGGTGTTATCTTGTGACCCTTTCAGGTTATTCCAGCTTGACATTAAGGGCAGGGACTGTGGCGATGAGGCAGCTCAATGGTTCACCAACTTCTTGAAAACAGAACCTTTCAGGCTGGTTCAGTTTGAAACAAACATGAAGGGGAGACCATCAGGGGAAATCTTGTCTCCTTCTGTACCGAATTATGAGGTAAGCTTCCAGAGGGTTTCTCTTCACTTTGGTAGGCACCCTTCTCTTTATGGCTCCTTTCTTGACTGACAAAGAGTCTGTCTTGGGAAACCAGTTAGTAGAGTATTATAACAGCCTGAGTGAGTGGTAATGAGGGCACAACCTGGGCGGAGACAGTGGGGATGGAGAGGGAAGAGAGATATTTCAGAAGTGGAGTCTCTAGGGTTTGAATATGGATACTATTCAATCTTTATTCAGTAATCCTTATTCATGAGTGTGGATCGAATCAAGACTGAATAGGGGAGATATTGGAGGGAGAAGCCAAGGATAACTCCCTGTTTTCCGGCTTTGAGCTGCCAGGAACACAGAGAACTCAGAAAGAAACTGGTGTGGGTGGTGAAGGTGAGAATTTTGTTTGGGTCTGAATCTAGGTACCCCGAAATGACACGGCCAGCATTTCTCCAGGCCCTTCTTTCGCCGTCAGTGTGGTGTGGTTATTTCAGGTGCTGGAAAGGCATCTTGCCCTAAAGAATAACGCCCTCTCCTCCAGCCAAGGTCCAAAGACCAGCGCCTTGATTCTGCAGTTAAATAAAGTGTAAAATGCTGCAAGTACTGATTTCTTCCCAGGTCCCCTAAACTATAAGCTCCTTGAGGGCAGGTTTTGTTGTTTAATTTATGATTGCTTTATTTTTGTCCCATTTAGATAGAATTCCGAAACAGGCGGGAGAACCAAAAGACCTGGATATTTTTCTAAACTGGGTTCTTCAGTCTTGGATAGTTGAAAGTAGTAGTTACCTTGTTCTCTTCGTCTCCGTCACCTAGGCTCCCTGGAGCTAACCATTCTGAGGGAAGTGTGGAGTCCTTCGGTCAATTAGGTTGAATGTGTGCAGTGTATGGGAGTTCTGCTGTGAGTACTGGGGGGAGGAAGGGGGGCAGGAGATAAAGATGGAAGAAAGCTTGGTCTTTGTCCACTTTGAGTTCAAGGGCAGGGGTTTTGTTGCCTTTGTTCACTGCTGCTTCCCCACCTGGAACAGTGCCTGGGACATGGTAGGTGCTCAATAAATATTTGTTGAGTGAATGGGTGTTGTTCAAAGTGCTTATTACTAGAGTAGAGCTGACAGGTGGGACAATGGTTAAGTGCTCAGCTGCTAACCAAAAGGTTGGCAGTTCAAACCCACCAGTGGTTCCAGGGGAGAAAGAACTGGCAATCTGCTCCCATCAAGATTATAGCCTAGGAAGCCCTACGGGGCAGTTCTTCTCTGTCACATGGGGTCGCTATGAGTCAAAATTGACTTGATGGCACACTACCACAACAACAGAGCTGACTGGCATCAGGCCAGTCCCCTGTTTGATAAGGATGTGGAAAGGGCTCAGTGCAGGAGGTGTCTTTGGCCTGAGTCCAGCCTGCTGCCTCCAATTGACCGTGGACATGGGGAGCCCCACGGAGGCTCAGCAGGCAGGACACATGCTCCAGGCTCATCTGGCTGTTCCCTGCAGGCTCACCTCTCTCTCCTGAGCACCACTCTCCTGCACCCGAGTGGTCTTGCTTCTGGGCTGTGCTTAGCTTTGCAGTGGATCTAAGCAGTTTCATGGGACAGTGAGGCTGATTGAACTGTGTTCTTGGTACAGGTGGCCTACCCGGACTGCAGCCCAATTTTGGTTCTCTCAGAAGCCTCCCTGGCAGATCTGAACACCAGGCTGGAGAAGAAAGCAAAAATGGAGCATTTCCGGCCAAATATCACAGTGACCGGCTGTGGCCCTTTTGATGAGGTAAGCAGCCCACTGCCTTTGTGCACCATGTTCAGCTGTGCTGTTCCAGACACTAAGGGAACTACTGTCTCTTTTAGAGTGCTAACTCAGATCCTCCAAGGTTGGCAATGGAGAAGACTCTCCTTTTCCAAGATTCACCTTAACCTGGTGGAGTTGTTCCATATTGCTGATGTCATTGCTTCACTGGCCTCAGGGGGGCACTGATTTCCTCTTGAATGCTGTGACCCCAAGGCAAACAGTCCTAGCTCTAAATGCAAACAAGTCTGAGACTTTGCTTGCTGTGTTAGTTGCCGTAGAGTTGGCTCCTACTCATAGGGACCTTATGTTTAATAGAATGAAAAGTTGCCTGGTCCTACACCATCTTCACTGGTGTGTTTGAGCCCATTGTTGAGGCTTCTGTGGCAATCCATCTCCTTGAGGGTTTCCCTTGTTTATGTTGACCCTCTGCTTACCAAACATGATGCCCTTTTCTAGTAACTGGTCTTTCCTGATGACGTGTCCTAAGTAAATGAACCAGAGTCTCACTATCCTTGCTTCTAAGGAACATTCTGGTCTCTTACAGAAGATTTGCCCATTGCAAAACATCACTTGATTTCTTAACTGCTGCTTCCATGGATGTTGATTTGTTGATCCAAATAGAATGAAATTGTTGACAATGTCAATTTTGAGACTATGCTAGAATATATAATAGTAGCTCAGGCATAGCTAAAGAAAAATGAGTATGAAGAGAACAGAAAACCCAATAGTCTGACACAGAGGTGTGGCTTACTCATCTTCCCCTTTGCTGTACCATCCAGGAGTGCCCTCAAAGATTTGAGACTCCTGGAAGCACTAGACCTCAAAGTGGAGGCCAAGAGCCTAGAGGAGTTTGGCTGTAAACGGTGTCCCCTAGAGTTCCATGCAGTGGCCCAAATTCTCTCCCAGGAGACACACATTCTCTCCTATGTGACTGACACCAGAGATGCCCACTCTCTTCAAGGACACTCCCTTATGACTTTATAGGGACAACCACACAAGAGCCCAGTAGTGACTGGAGATCTGTACATGAATACACAGAGCTGAGTGCTGCCTTATAATGTGCAGCAGCAGACGTATTAAACATTGCAGGGAGGGGGGATGGGCTAAACTTTCTGAGCACGGAAGATAACAAGTACAAATGCCATTTATTGGGCGTTTGCAGAGGCGTATCTAAGTATGGCGGGTATGGCGCATGCCCTGGGCACTGCTTAAGGCGGGGGTGGGGGGCACTGAGCATTTTCTGTTAACCATCACAG
>NW_004443975.1:15189231-15195010 GCF_000243295.1 Trichechus manatus latirostris | reverse complement strand
AATCGGCTTGATGGCAATGAGTTTATTATTATGGCAAAGTTATCTAAAAGATGGGTGTCACATGTTTGGACAGGGGCACAGATGCCTAGCAAGGGGGATAGAAGGGGCCGCTTGCCTCCTGGTGCAAGTCCAAAGGGGTGCCAGCTGAGCCCCGGCATGACGTTCTGAGGCGCCATGAATATGGAAGGTGCCTGACTGAGACGGCCAGACGAGAAGGGGGAAGGTGTTTCTGCTGACCTGTCGCTGTGAACAACGGTCTGTTCATTTTAAAATTGGGTGGGGAGGGACGCAACTTAAAGATTGCCCCCTGGGTGCTCGTCACCCTCTCTACGGCCCTGCAGGGGCCCAATTACCACCCAGGCTCCATGATTCTGAAATACGCATGGCACATCTCATGCCTCTAGGCCTTCCAGAATCATGGAGCCTGGGTGGTTTTGTCCAGAGGGAAAAGTAAATCCAGATTTCCTGCGATCTGGAGTTTATACAGTTTTTTTTTTTGGAGGGGAGTCCTCTTTAAGAAAAAGAAAATAACGAAAACAAAATGAGGAACAAGGCCTTGAAAGGGGCTGGTGCACGTGAGAGGCCCTGACTAGGAAGCCTCAGCACCAGTTGCCTGGAGTTCATTCCGACTCATGGCACCTCCGCGCGTGTCAGAGTAAAACTTCATACGGTTGTGGTTGGCTGATTTTTTGGAAGTACATTACCAGGACTTTCTTCCAAGTGACCTCTGGGTAGACTCTCCAACTGCCAACTTTTGGGTTAGCAGCTGAGCACGTTAGCCCTTTGCACCGCACATGGACTCAGGAAGCCTCATTTCTTCACAGTGAACCTGCTTGTTTCTCCCTTTGCTAGTTCCCAGCGTTGTCTGTTTGAGCTGAACCTAAGTACTGGGTCCTTAAATGCTTGTTCAACCCTCAGGGAAATGTTCCTGTGGTCCGGATTAGAAATTCGCCCATGAGGCGGGTATTCTTCCGCAGGAATCCTGTAATTCGTCCATTATTTCCCGAGAAACTTCCTTTTGTGGAATAAGTTTTTTCTTAATGTGTCTCTGCTGAAGGATGAATTGTTTAGGTATTAATTTTAGTTTAAGATCTTGAGCCAGGGATAGAAGAAGAGAAGATTTTCTCATGCCCGGCTGAAGATTTTTGCTTTTCTGTAACGAGTGGAATGCAACTCAAGGCTAATGTAAGCCTATTCATGCTCTTAGGCAGCGTGAATGGGCAGAATTTTTTTTTTTCTCCTTTTAATAGTAAAATTTTAAATGACTTTGTGCTCCCGTAGTAAACAGTCAATTTTTTGTTTTATTCCTGCATTCCGTACCCATTGTGATGGGTTTACATACATAATAAATGCAGTCGAGCACTTTTATTTCTCTGAAAGAGTTCTGACTATGGACATTTAAAAAAAAAACAAAAAACCCTACTATCAAATGATGCTAATCTTGCTGTTTTCTTCTCCCTTAAATGAGGAAGTCCAGTAGTTAAGGGTCAGATGGTGGCATTAACCTGTCTCCCTGGTGCCATGACATACCTACAACCCTTTCAATTAGTGGGACCCTGTTAAATAGTCACGTAAATGATAAATAAATAAACCAACAAATAATAAAAAAACAAAACAGCAAACCTAAGCAAGGTGCAAAACTTCAGGCTTTTATTTATTGCAAAATTATATAGCAACGGGAAATGTATTGTGCAACACGCACTCTTTGTGACCCAAAGTACTTTGTACTGTTTCCATGTAACTTAGAACGTTAGGCAGATTTTAAAAGTCTGCTTCGCTTGGGCCAGGACCATGTTTGAGTTTGGGGAGTGCGGAGGTATGAGGCTGAAAAAGAATACAGTTAACCACTGCTTCTTATCTCTGTAGCTGGCCCTTGTGGGGTCAGTGTTTCCTAACCTTTGCCCGCTGTCCTGGTGAACAGGATTTGACCATCTTTCTTTTTAAAGAGAACAAAATTTAAGTAGACTTTATTTTTCAGAGCGGTTTTAGGTTTACAGAAAAATTGCACAGAAAGTACAGACTTCCCAGTCCCCCCCCCATTATTAACATTTTGCATTTGTGTGGTGCATTTGTCACAGTTGGTGAACCAATATTGATGAACTGTCATTAACTAAAGTCCATATTTACATTAGGGGTGACTCTTTGTGTCCTACAGCCCCGTGGGTTTTGACAAACGCATAGTGTCCTATGTCCACCATTGCAGGACCGTACGGAATGGTGTCACTGCCCTAACAATGCCCCCTCCTTTGCCTGTTCATCCTCCGCCATCCCCTGAGCCCCGGACATTACTGCTCTTTTCACCATCTCTACAGTTTTTCTGTACTGGACTATTTCGTGCAGTGTCTTATTTGTCTCGGTTCTTACTCCAAATTATGAAAGAACTGTGGAGAGGCTTTTGAGAAACTCCGTGTATTATCTGTCACTCAAGAAGTGCTTCTCAAAGAAGCCTCTAGAGAGGCAGTAGATTTGGAAGCCAGACAGCTGTTGTTTGAATTCCAGCCCCACCACGCACTGACTGTCTTCCCAGTACTATTCTCCCCAGCTGTTGGAAAACAAAGTTTTTGGATATCGCCATGAGCAATCTCTCCAGCCCCCAGTGACCTGAGTTGGGATGAGTTAGGATTTTGTTTGGGTGCTTCGATACGAACCTACGTCCCTGGGTCAGAACGCCAACCCCTCCCTGGCTTCAGGGGTCTCTGAAGTAGCAATAGTAACTACAAGTGGAAAGACAGTACTTTCAATTCACAGGTATTGATTGCATACTATGTAGCAGGTGCTGTGCCAGACAAGTTACATGCATTCTCTCATTCCATCTTCATGGTTCCCCTTTCCAGACTGCTGGTCACAATCCATTACTGGGGCATAATATCAGTTTAGGGGCCATGAGAGCCTGGTGGTGCAGTGGTTAAGTGCTTGGCTGTTAACCAGAAGGTCGGTGGTTCGAACTCACCAGCTGTTTCTCAGGAGAAAGATGTGGCAGTCTGCTTCTATAAAGACTGCAGCCTTGGAAACCCTATGGGACAGTTCTAATCTGTCCTGTAGGGTCGCTATGAGTAGGAAGTGACTCGATGGCAGTGGGTCAGTGGGCTATGACCAGCACTTAAAAAGATAGAGTAGAATAAAAGATATCAGACTAAACGACATACACAACGATCAAATATTATTTGGCAAAACTTTATTTAAATCGTAGTTGGTATGCGTGTGCATGTGTGAGCGTATTAGGAAGTAATGAAAAACGTATTTTTGCTGCGGGTCATGGTGCAAAAAGCTTGAGGCAGGTAATATTTTCTCTCCTCTTTCACAGAGGAGGAAACTGAGGCTTAGGGAAGGTGGTGCAGCTTGCCCAGGGTCAGCCAGCTAGTGTGCAACATGAGGGCTGCCCCCTGGCTATCCATCAGAAACCCCCAGCACAAGCCGTCTATACAACTCTGCCTCTTTTAAGCCACTGCCAGGTCATTTAGCAAAACTGCATTGGCTGCTGTGGAAAACAGGGTGGCAGTTCCTGAAGAAGTTAAACATGACCCTTTGGATCCAGCAATTCCACTCCTAGAATATACCCCAGAGAACTAAAAGCAGGGTCTCAAACAGATTGGTGTACACCAGTGTTCACTGCAGCTTTATTCACGACAGCCCAAATGTGGAGACACCCCAAGTGTGCATCAGCACACAAATGGGTGAACAAAGTATGGTGAATACATACAATGCAGTCCTCAGCCATAAAGGGGAATAAGTTCTGACACCTGGTACAACATGGATGAACCTTGAAAACGTCGTGCTGAGTGAAGTCAGTCAGACATGAAAGGACAAATATTGTAGGATCCCACTTACAGGAAATATCTGCAAGAGGAACGTGCATAGTGACCTAAGTTTATTGGTGGTTCCCAGGGACGGTGTGAGGACTTGTCCCTGCAATGAGGGGGTTGTGGCTTGAGGGGTGCTGAGTTTCTTTTAGGGTGATGGGAAAAATTATAAACTGGTAGTAGCAATGGTCATGGAGATATGGAGAAGGCAATTAATGTCACTGAATTATGTACTTAAACAATGGTTGAAATGGCAGTGTTTTGTTAATACAGTGAAAGCTGTGAGAGCTGGCACTCCACAGGAGTGCCTTATGTTTCCGGGTCTTGCAAGTTTTCTGCCTTTGCAGAGTGCAGCCTTACCACCCGTCCGTTCCTCGTTATGAAGAATTCTACCTCGTGGTGGTGTTGTTCGGTGCCGCCGAGTTGACTCCGACTCACAGCCACCCTGTGTACAACAGAACGAAACACTGCTCGGTCCTGCGCCATCCTCACCATCGTTGCTCTGCTTGAGCCCACTTCATCTCACCTACTTTGGACATGGTATCAGGAGGGACGTGTCCCTGAAGAAGGACATCATGCTTGGTAAAGTGGAGGGTCAGGGAAAGAGAGGACGACCCTACCTCATAAGCACCCAGTAAGTGTTTCTTTTTGCTTTTATAGGACTGGAAAAGAAATGAAACCATTCTTTATGATTTGTATGTTTATTCAAATTATGTACAGTTAAGTGCATATACTGTTCAAACAAAGATATGGGTAAAGGTTAGCACACTTCAGTAAAATATTTCGGAAGAACACCACATGAGAAGAATGTTTTTCAGTCACCTGATCTTTGACAAGGGCCCAAAGTCCATCAAATGGGGAAAAGACAGTCTTTTTAACAAATGGCGCAGGCAAAACTGAATGTCCAGCTGCAAAAAAAATGAAGCAGGACCCATACCTCATACCATACACAAAAACTAATTCAGAATGGATCAAAGACCTAAATATAAAACCAAAAACTATACAGTTCATAGAAGAAAAAACAGGGTCAACTCTAGAGGCCCTAATACACGGCATTAACAGGATGCAAACCATAGATGACAATATACGAGCATCAGAAGACAAGCTAGATAACTGGGATTTTCTAAAAATTAAACATTTATGCTCATCAAAAGACCACCAAAAGAGTAAAAAGAGAACCTACAGATTGGGAAAAAAAATTTTGGCTATGACAAATCAGACAAAGGCCTAATCTCTAAAATCTACGGGAAAATCCAACATCTCTACAACAAAAAGACAAATAACGCAATTAAAAAAAAGGCAAAGGATATATATGAACAGACACTTCACCAAAGAAGACATTCAAATGGCTAACAGATACATGAGGAAATGCTCCCGATCACTAGCGATTAGAGAAATGCAAATCAAAACCACAATGAGATACCATCTCACGCTGACATTACTAGCACAGATCAAAAAAACAGAAAATAACAAATGTTGGAGACACTGCGGGGAGACTGGAACTCTTACACTGTGCTGGTGGGAATGCAAAATGGTACAACTATTTTGAAAAACGATATGGCACTTCCTTAGAAAGCTAGAAATAGAAATACCATATGATCCAGCAGTCCCACTCTTAGGAACATATCCTAGAGAAATAAGAGCCGTCATACGAATAGACCTATGCACACCCATGTTCATTGCAGCATTGTTCACAATAGCAAAAAGATGGAAACAACCTAGATGCCCGTCAACAGATGAATGGATAAACAAACTATGGTACATACACACAATGGAGTCCTACACAACTGTAAAGAACAATGATGAATCTGCGAAGCATCTCACAACATAGATGAATCTGGAGGGCATCATGCTGAGTGAAGTAAGTCAATCACAAAAGGACAAATATTGTGCAAGACCACTACTCTAAAAACTCATGAAAAGGTTTACACCCAAAAAGAAACAATCTTTGATGGTTATGAGGGAGGGGTGGGGTGGGG
>NW_004443975.1:15187117-15188499 GCF_000243295.1 Trichechus manatus latirostris | reverse complement strand
CACCAACCCAGGGGCAAGGACTAGAAGGCAGGAGGGGACAGGAAAGCTGGTAACGGGGAACCAAACGTTGAGAAGGGAGAGTGTGGACATGTCATAGGGTTGGCAACCAATGTCACCAAACAATATGTGTATTAATTGTTTAATGAGAAACTTGTTTGCTCTGAAAACCTTCATCTAAAGTGCAATTAAAAGAGAAGAAAGAAACAAAACAAAAAAAAAAAGAAATTCAGACTTCTGGCCCCGATCTTAAAAAAAAAAGAAGAGTATTTTTGCTTTTTCACACACATTGAATGTGTTAAGTGAGGAAATGCATCTCTATTTTGGGGGCAAAACAAGAAATTTTGAAGGAAAGAATGTCAAGGAAATGAAGGAATGGATTTTGAAAATTGTAATAATATGTATCAAAATTAGGCGGTGCAGTGGTTAAGAGCTATGGATGCTAACCAGAAGGTTGGCAGTTCGAATCCACCAGACACTCCTTGGAAACCCTATGGGGCCGTTCTCCTCTGTCCTATAGGGTCTCTATGAGTCGGAACTGACTTGATGGCAATGCATTTTTTTTTTTTTTTTTGGCTAAAGCAGGAACTAAAAGTTAAAGCTAAGGAGAAGAGGGAACCTCTCAAGACCATGAAAAAAAAGTGTACCTTACTAGATTTTAATGAAAATAAAGGAATTTGTTAGTATTTCGTACCTTCTTCCAAACTTATGGATGTTGTCTTGCTGGAAAAAATGTACAGGCAAACCCAAAACAAACAGGGAAGGCGGAAAAGTAAAGAATACAGGTACTCCGGGCAGGGCGGCACTCACACGGGAACGGGAACGGTGCGGGAGGAAGTGGAAGGCGGAGCCTCATCTCTGACCCTTGTGCTGCTTGGGACTATTTCCAGCTTCCATACCTGCAGTTCCTCCTGTTTGGGTTCCAATACCAACGGCTTTCTGATTCCGTCTGTGTCTCGCAGGTTCCGGCTTTCAGAGAATATTTATTAGGCTGAAGTATCGTTTTAGTGGAAAATATTTGAGTTTTCCCTCTCTGACAGGTTTCCACCTTCCACAGGTTCCGACTTTCGTAGGTTTTACTGTATCTCACCACAGTAAAAATTTAAAAAAAGAAAAACAGAAAAGAGAATACGTGTAAAATTAAAAAAATAATAATAACAAAAGCCTGCATTGGGCCCTCCCCTCACGCTGTGGGTGATCAAGGGTCAGGGGGATCAGGCTCTGCCCCCTGGAAGAAGCAGGACAGTAAAGTCAGTCCAACGTGAAGGAGAGGAAGAGCAGGCGTCAGCTGTGGCATGATGAAGATTCGCCTGAGTTTCATCTGTATGGACTCTGCTAGAAGCAAGTGTTTAGAAATGAAAGCATCCAAAAGTCACTTTCTTCTC
>NW_004443975.1:15172117-15186525 GCF_000243295.1 Trichechus manatus latirostris | reverse complement strand
GATAAATAAGTAAGACCGAAGAAGAAGAATTGACGCCTTTGAATTGTAGTGTTGGCGAAGAATATGGCGTATACCACGGCTGCCAAAAGAATGAACAAATCTGTCTTGGAAGAAATACAGCCAGAATGCTCCTTAGAAGCAAGGATGGCGAGGCTATGTCTCACATACTTTAGACATGTTATCAGTAGGGACCAGTCCCTGGAGAAGGACATCATGCTTGGTAGAGGGTCAGCGAACAAGAGGAAGACCCTCAAGGAGGTGGATTGACACAGTGGCTGCAACAGTGGGCTCAAGCACAGCAACATTTCTGTGGATGGCGCAGGATCAGGCACTGTTTCGTTCTGTTGTACTAGGGTCAATATGAGTCAGAACCAACTCGATGGCCCCTCACAACAACTGTCTAGAAAGTGATTCCCCTTTCCTCCCGCTCTCATCCCTGGTAACCATCAAAGTATGTTGCTTTCTATATACATACCTCTTCTTGATTTTTTTATGAGGCCATACAATATTGGTCCCTTTGTGATGGACTCATTTCACTCAGCATAATGTCCTCCAGATTCATTCACGTTCTCAGATGTTTCGCAGACTCCTCCTCATTCTTTACAGTTGTGTTGTATTCCGTTGTATGTACGCACCACAGTTTGCTTATCCATTCATCCACTGATGGGCGCTTAGGTGGTTTCCATCTTTTTGCTATTGTGAGTAATGCTGCAGTGAACACAGGCGTGCATATGTCTGTTCATGTCGTTGCTATTAGATCTCTAGGGTGTATGTCTAGGAGTGGAATCGCTGGAGCATGAGGTATTTCTCTTTCTAGCTTTTTGAGGAAGCGCCATACCATTTCCCATAGCGGTTGTACCATTTTACAGTCCCACCAGCAGTGTATAGGAGTTCCAATCTCCTACCACCTCACCAGTATTTGTCTTGACAAGTGGTTCTTAATGCAGTAGGGAAGGGCAGGCAGTGGCTCTGCGTGGAACAGAGGTCCCCACACTTGGCTGCCCATGGAATCACCAAGGGCTTCACAAGTACTGATGCCTGGGTCCCAGGGGCAACCTGGGCAAAAGGCTCTTCTTCAGCCTCCAGGTGACTGAGGGTGCAGCCATGTTGAGAGCTCTGGCCGAGGGCTTCCTCAGAGACCAGATCAGCAGGAGCTATGAGCCTGGACACGAGGAGGCTGTTGGTTCTTCTGGCCTGTGGGCTTGGGACGTAACCTCTGGGCATCATTTTCTGACCTTAGAGGTGCAGGGCTTACTAAAGGTAAGCAAAGATTCCTTGCAGTCCTAAAGTTGTCTAATTCCTTTTGCCTCTTCCTTCTCTCTCTGGTGTGAAGAAAGACCGTTAGTCACAGATGCCTCCCAGATTCTTTCTGACATAACCACCTTGCTGGTTTTTTTTTTTTTTTTAAAGCAAACATATATTGCACATATTATGTTCCAGGCTCTTTTGTAAGTTAACTCATTTAATCCTCCTAATAATCCCATGAGGTCCATTTCTCAAGATTTCCTTTACCATGCTTTTTCTGGTTTATCACTGGCCATGAATGAATAAGCTTTTGGTTAGAGACCCTGGAGAACTGAATTAGGGGCAAGGATTTCACCACTTAATTGTGTTTATTATAAATCACCAACCTCACAATATGTGGTATTTTAGATCAAGGAAGACATGAAAATTTTCTTTGGTAGTAGTACATGGGTATTCCATTAAGGAGTTCCTGGGTGGTGCAAACAGTTAAAGTGCTCAGTTGCTAACCAAAAGGCTAGGGGTTTGAGTCTGCCAAGACGTGCCTCAGAAGAAAGGCCTGGCAATCTGCTTTTGAAAAATCAGCCATTGAAAACCCTATGGAGCACAGTTCCCTGACACACATGGGGTTACTATGAGTCAAAGTATTCCCTTTGAGCAAGTATGATCATGTGAGCACACACGTTTATAAATCGCAAAATAGGAGCAGTCATTTTCTTTACAAAGCTACGCAAGAGGGGAGTCCATCAAATATAGATGCTAAGGTTGAGATGGAAGAATGGAGGTGGGTAGGAGTCGTCTGGGGACCCCCACACACAGACGCCGTTCTCTTGATGCCCCTCGGATCGCTGTGACTCACAGCCTGGACCAGGGTGCTGACCAGCAGCCCAGAGCAGCACAGGCCGCTGCCTTTGGGGAGTGTGCCAGCAGCCGCCTCTCCTGGACTCTGCCTGGCGGGGTGGGACCCCTCATGGTCTTATTCAAGACAGAGCCCTGAGGGAAGATGAGGCTCTGGTACAGCGTCCACTAGGCACTGAGATTCTTGCGCTCTAACTCCCCTGAGGGTGTGTCGAATCCGCGAGTACGCGTCAGAGAGAAACAGCCGCATCTCAAGGTCGCTTTGTCTCATTTTTATCACCTGATCCTGGTGTTCCTAAAAATAGGTACAGGCAGTCCCCAGGTTACAGATGCGATCCGTTCCTAACGGTGTCTTTTAAGTCCAATTTGTAGGTAAGTCGAAACAGTTTGCCTACGGTTCTCATTTAGCCTTACAGCTATACTTTAGTGCAAGAAAAGGCTCCAAGCCTTTTCCAAGATTTAAAAGCTGCACGAGCAGCTAGCGAAGGTGATTGTGATGAAGAATTTGTTGTGAGTAGGGGTTGGTTCAGTCGTTTCAAAGTGAGGGCACATTTACGTAACAGTAAAGGGCAAGTGGGAGTTGTCCATAAGTCAGAAGTCCGTAATGGTGGACTTACTGTCGTCTGCAGGAATGGAAGCCAGCTTTGCAGAAAACCTTTCCTTCTGCCAGGATTTTCTAGCTCCACGTATCGTAAACAGAAGCTTCCTCCTGGTACATTTTGATGCAATTAGGGTTACAGAGATGCATCTTCTGCGATTCTGTAGAACATAGAGCAGCCATTGTGTGACGGGAGGATACTTGTACTTTAAGAATGAGATACATTGCGTCTCTGAATGGTGTTGCACAAACATGGGGCCATGAGAAAGCCCCAACGGAGTCTGAAACCAGATTGCAGAGATGGGGAAAGCTTCTTACTGACTCAAGAAACTTTTTCAGATAAAGTTAAATTTTTCTGATTATAATATTAACTAGTTTTTAAAAAAAGTAACATATCTACGTACAGTTTGAAAAATACGGGAAAGTATAAAGAAAGGAATAAAAATCCCTCACTATCCTACTACCAAAAGGTAGCTTATGATAACATTTTGTTGTGTTTCTAAGATTGCTTATATTGTATATATACATACGTTGTTGTACACATTTTTGATTTTTAAAAATATTGTGATACAAGAAGTATTTATAATATTTACACTATTTTAATTACACTATAGTTAATACGATTATAATAAATATAATTGATATAATTTAATGTTATAATTATTATAGATTATATATAAATATAGACAATTTGCTATTGAACCATTTTTAATTGGACAATTCAGTGGCATTAATGACGGTGACGATGTGGTACAACCATCCCTACTGTCTATTTCTAAAACATTTTCATCATCTGAAACAGAAGCCGTACGGATTAACTAGTGACTCCCCATTCCACTCCCCTCCCCAGCTGGTGGTGACTTCCAGTCTATTTTTTGTCTGTACGCGTTCACTTATTCTAGATACGTCATGTAAGTGGAGTCATGTAGTATTTGTCTTTTCGTGTCTGCCTTATTTCACTTAGCATAATGCTTTCAAGGTTCGCTCATGTCGTAGCATGCATCAGAACTTTATTTCTCTTTATGGCTGAATAATATTCTGTTGTATGGCGATAGCACATTTTGTTTATCCATTCCTCTGTTGATGGACACTTGGGGTGTTTCCACCTTTTGGCTATTAGGAATAATGCTTCAGTGAAAATTGGTATACAAGTATCTGTTTGAGTCCCTGCTTTCAGTTCTTTTGGGTCTATACCTAGGAGTGGAATTGCTGGGTCATATGTCAATTCTAGGAGTCCCTGGGTGGCACAAACGGTTTAGCACTGGGCTACCAAATGAAAGGTTGGTGGTTCAGACCCATCCAGAGCTGCCTCAGAAGAAAGGCCTGGCAATCTACTTCTGAAAAGTCACAGCCATGAAAACCCTATGGAGCAAAGTCTCAGAGAAGAAACTAGTCTGCAGGACTAATAGCTTACATGAGCCATGGCTTCATCTACCCTGAGACCAGAAGAACTAGATGGTGCCCAGCTACCACTACCGACCATTCTGATCAGGGCCACAAAAGATGGGCCCTGACAGAATGGGAGAAAAATGCAGACCAGAACTCAAATTCTTAAAAAGTCCAGACTTACTGGGCCAGTTGAGACTAGAGGACTCCCTGAGCCTATAGCCCTGAGATACTCTTTAAACCTTGAAACTATCCCCTGAGGTCACCTTTTATCAAAATAACAGATTCGTACGCAAAGGATATTCCCCGTGACTATGATGCTCCATTAAAAAACTGTCTATATGAGACCAAAAGGTCAACAGTTTCTCTAAAGCAAAGATGAGAAGATAAGGGGGCAGGGAAGCTAGAGTACTGGAAACGGCACAACCAGAACGAAATTAAAGAGAATGTTGACACATTGTGAAAAATGTAACTAATGTCACTGAACAATTTGTGTAGAAATTGTTAAATGGGAACCTAATTTGCTGTGTAAATTTTCACCGAAAATACAATAAAATATTATTAAAACAACAACAACAAAACCCCTGTGGAGCACAGTTCTACTTCCACACACATGGGGTTGACAGGAGTTGGCATAGAATTGACTAGATCAGCAGCTGGTTTTATTTTGTTTTTATGGTAATTCTATGTTTGACTTTTTGAGGAGCCATCAAACTGTTTTCCATGGTAGCTGCACCATTTTACATTCCCACCAGCAATGGTTGTGGGTTCCGATTTCTCCACATCTTTGCCAATACTTATTTTCTTTATTTTTTTACGGTAGCCATTCGAGGGGTAAAGTGGTATCTCATGTAGTTATATACGTAATTCTGAACTTCAGTGCTTTCACTTAGTTGTATATGGCACACACATCTCTGTCATTACAAATTCTTTCTACAGTTGGATCCCTTTGCAACATCATTTCAGTGGCTCCATGTTAGTCCATTATATGATGGTGCAATGATTTAGTCAACCATTCTTTTATTAGTGGCTATTTAGGGTGTTCTCCATTTTCCCTTAAGTGAATAATAAACAATGTTGTAAAACCATCTTTGTCTACATTTCTAAATTTATTCTTAAAAAAGCCGTTGCTGTCGAATCGATTCCAACTCATAGTGACCCTATAGGACAGAGTAGTTGTTATTAGGTGCCATCAAGTCGGTTCCGACTCACAGGGACCCTGTGTACCACAGAACGAAACACTGCCCTGTCCTGCACCATCCTCAGAATCCTTGTTATGCTTGAGCCCATTGTTGCAGCCACTGTGTCAGTCCATCTCATTGAGGTTCTTCCTCTTTTTCACTGACCCTCTACTTTACCAAGCACGATGTCCTTCTCCAGGGACTGATCCCTCCTGACAACACGTCCAGAGTATGTAAGACTTAATCTCGCCATCCTTCCTTCTAAGGAGCATTCTAGTTGTAGGACAGAGTAGAACTGCCCAATAGGGTTTCCAAGGAGTGGCTTGTGGATTCGAACTGCCCACTTTTTGGTTAGCAGCGGCTCTCTGTCTATATATATATATATATATATATATATATATGTAGCCAAATTGCTTTCTATAAACCTTGTACTAATTTATATGCCTGCAAGCTAAGCATGAGAGTGCACTTTTCATTGCACTCTAGCCAGCGTTGATGCCTAGAATGACTAATTTGCTAAGTGAAAAGTAGTGTCTCCTTTAATTTGGTAATTCTTTGTTTATAGCATCCTGCCTTAGTCTCTGATGGAAATGTATCCATTTAATGGAGTTTTACTTCAGCTGGGAAACTTATTTCCTGCAAGTTCATGCCATTGCCCAAGATTCTGGAACATTTCCTCTTGCAACAAATGTTTACTGAGGGCTTACTGGGTGCTAATGTCTGAGACAGATTACCCAAGTGAACCCGCTGTGTCTGCCTGAAAGGGTCTCAGGACCAAGCAGGACGAAAGCATGAGTCCACAGAGGGTTGCAGAGCCGGCGAATGCTAAGATAAGGTAACCACACTCACAGAGCCCACGGGAAAGGGGCATCAGCGCAGGCTATGTGTGTGCCGGGGGAGGTGCTTTGAGGGCTTGCTTGATACCAACTGGATCCAATTGTGGAAAGAATAACATGGGGCTTCTTCATAGGGCAAGCAGTTGAATTTTGGCATAAAACATTAAGGAATATCGATGTCCTTGTATATCTTAAAAATAAAAAAAAAAACTTTGGATTGAGATAATTTAACAAATCTGCTTAGACTACAATGATTTTTTAAATGCTTTATTGGGATTATAATGTTTCCTGTAAAAAAAGCAAGAAAGGAAATAGAAGAAAATAAAAAATTTATTATAAAAAGACAAATAACACTGCTTAAATCTTGGTGAAGAACATTCCAGATATATTGCTATAAAGGTATATATATTAAAAAAACCAAACCCCTTGCCGTCAAGTCAATTCTGGCTCATAGCAACCCCATAGGACAGAGTAGAACTGCCCCATGGGGTTTCCAAGGAGCGGCTGTTGGATTCAAACTGCCAACCTTTTTGGTTAGCAGCTGTAGCTCGCCGCAGCTCTTAACCAGTGTGCCACAGGGCTCCATAAAGGTATACACAGGCGTATGTATGGATTGTTTTTACATAAATGAAATAATCCTATCTATCTATCTAATCTTTATCTGTATGTACGTAATGTGCATTTTTCAGTCAGCAACATCTTGAGCATTATTCAGTGTCAGTAAATACAGATTCACGTCTTCCTTTTAAACGCTCACAGGGTAATTCACTGTATAAATGTCCCAGAATGTAGTTAGCCTGTCTCTAATAGATGGCTTTCCATTTTACTCTAACCATGTAGGGTCATTGATACCAAACTCGAAAAATTGCTAAGAATTTCAAAGCAGAACAATTCCATTTGTTTATTCACTTATTCATTACCTCCTTTTAACCCAAAAGAGTGTAAAATTGCTTCTAACAATTGTGTATACAGAATAAACAGACAAGTAGCAATGAGAAAATTGGGATCAGGGGAAGGGGAGGCACCAATGTTGTGACTGAGATTAGGGGGTGAAAGGGCTAGCTAGCTTGGTGGTCCCAGAGGCTGTATTACAGTCAATCAGATTTGAATTTCTGATCTGATCTGTGCTCTCCAAGATAATTCCATTTCTAGCCCCGTTACAGCTTTTCTGAGGCTATTCGGGCTTTGGTTGCCTGCCTTTCATCTGACATTCAAGTTTTCTTCTCCTTCTGTGGGCTGGTTGGTATTTAAGAGATCATCTTGGCATATGTGTGTGTGTGGAGCGAGAGACAGAGAGAGAATCTCCTCTGCTAGTTATACTTTAAGCTTTGTACGTTTAATTTTTTGCTTGGCAAATGCATGTATGGATCCTGGCGAAGGTCTCAAATTAACCAGCATCCTCCTCTCACTTCCTTTAAGTTCTGTGCGCTCCACAACATTCCTCCCACCCCTAAAGCCCTTATTGCACTTCTTTCTCTGGGTGCTGCTTGTGATGGGAAGCCATCTAGTCTTCATGTCAAGTTTACAGGATGAGTGCAAACTCATAGAAAATCTCAGGATTATTCCACAGAACTGAACCCATTATCCATAGTACTTCTCCCTCCCTCCTTGCCTTTCTCTCTTCCTTTTCTTATTTTTCCACCTCAAAAACCTCCATGGCTTTACCCTTTCACTTTAAGTAAAAGTCATTGTCATTAGCTATGGTCAAGTCAACCCCTGACTCATAGAGACTCCCTTGTGACCTATAGGGCTTTCGTTGGCTGACTTTTGAAGTAGATTTCCAGGCCTTTCGTCCTAGTCTATCATAGTCTGGAAGCGCCACTGATATTTGTTCAGCATCAAAGCAACACAGAAGCCTCCACTGACAGACAGGTGGGGGCTGTGCACGAGGTCTACTGGCCAGGAATCGAACCTGGGTCTCCCACATGGAAGGTGAAAATTCTGTGCTGAACCCCGGTCGTTGTTGTGTGCTGTCAAGTCCATTCGGACTCATAGGAACCCTCTAGGACAGGGTAGAACTGCCCCAGAGGGAGTCCTAGACTGGAATCTGTACGGGAGCACATCCCCAGGCGGTTTCTCTCCTTTTGTCAGGCTGTAGAGAGACTGCCAACAGGGGGAGCAGTAAACTCTTGGAGCTGTGTCTGTTTGGGGAAGACAGTGGGGAACACACTTGCCAAATAGTGTATTTCACTAGGTTATGTATGTCTGAAAAAGAAAAACACCACCAAACCCATTGCTGTCAAGTCAATTTTGACTCATAGCGACCTTATAGGACAGAGTAGAACTGGGTTTCCAAGGAGCGGCTGGTGGCTTTGAACGGCTGACCTTTTGGTTAGATGCCGTAGCTCTTAACCACTGTGCCACCTAGTAGAAAGTAAATGGAGAATTTAATTTTATACATTAACAATTTAGATACATTTTTTTCCAATAGTTTAAAATTATTTTTCTCTGGTAATTGAATTAATAATGACATGTAAACTTGGCATTATTTTACCGAAAATAATGCATTACATCCAAATGCTGACATGGTCAGATTAGGGTGAGTGACATCCTTCTTTTCTCTATTTCCCATATTTTTTTATTTTGTAATTTTTAATGAAAAAGGGGAATAAGATGAACCAAAAATAATATATTTTAAAAGCCAAGCCTTGTCCCCTTGCATATACATTCATCCAAAAATATATATCCAATAAGCAACATCCTGATAAATGGAGAACAGATGGAAGTTGTCAAGAATTTCATTTTACTTGGATCCACAATCAACGCCCAGGGAAGCAGCAGTGAAGAAATCAAATGACTATTGCAATGGGCAAATCTGCTGCAAAAGACCTCTTTAAAGTGTTAAAAAGCAAAGATGTCACTTGGAGGACTAAGGTGTGCCTGACACGAGCCATAGTGTTTTCAGTTGCCTCATATGCATGTGAAAGCTGGACGATGAATAGGGAAGACTGAAGAGGAATTGACGCCTTTGAATTACGGTGTTGGCGAAGAATATTGAATATGCCATGGACTGCCAAAAGAACGAGCAAATCTGTCTTAGAAGAAGTACAGGCAGAATGCTTCTTAGAGGCAAGGATGGTGCGACTACATCTCACGTACTTTGGACATGTTATCAGGAGGGATCAGTCCCGGGAGAAGGAGAACATGCTTGGTAAAATAGAGGGGCAGTGAAAAAGAGGAAGACCCTCAACGAGATGGATTGACACAGTGGCTGCAACAATGGGCTCCAGCATGAGAACAATTGTGAGGATGGCGCAGGACCAGGCAGTGTTTTGTTCTGTTGTACGCAGGGTCACTGTGAGTCAGAATCGACTTGATGGCACCTAACAACAACGACAAAAATATTCTGATCCATTTCATACTTAACTAAGAATCCTTCTCATCTTTCAAATGCAAATTTAATTTAGATAAATATGGAGTGATTAATATTTTAGGAGGTAATTAGAGCTGGAAGGAGCCCTGGTGGCATAGTGGGTAAGTGTTGGGCTGCTAACTGAAAGGTTCACAGTTCGAACCCAGCAACCACTCTGTGGGAGAACGATGTGGCAATCAGTTTCTGTAAAGATTACAGCCTTGGAAACTCTGTGGGGCAGTTCTACTCTGTCCTATAGGACGGCTATGAGTTGGAATCGACTCGATTGCAATGGGTTAATTAAAGCTGGCATTTTTGGTGGGGGAGCTACAGGAAGTTCTTACGAATCAAGACAATTTGCTATTGTAAACTGGGTACTGTGTCTAATCCTTTAAAAGCAGATTACTTAAATCTGCCTTACTGAACTAGAATCCTAATTGAACTTTTCAGACCTCCCTGCTTTATATAATAGTCGTGATGTAACACTTCCACAGATAATGTAGCTTTGAAATATTAAATTCATCACGGCTTCTAAAAGGAAATTGAACGAAGGTGAATTGAGAGCACGGGTTTCAGCTCTGAGCTGCCTGATGGGCTTCCATTCCTGTGACCGCAGCGCCCTCGTGTGGTGAAATGCGTCCAACACTACATCACCTGGTCATAACCCATCAGAGATCAGTCCCTCCTTGGGGTTAGCCAAGTGCTATGGTTGTCCAGCGCTTTTACTGTTTGAACCAAACCAAAACCAAACCTGTTGCCATAGAGGCGATTCCGAAGCATAGCGACCATATAGGGCAGAATATAACTGCCCCACAGGGTTTCCTGTTTGAACAGAGCTTGTAATAAATCTTGCTAGGATATGGTATTTCCATTTGTTACACGCTGTGTCCTCACTTTTTACAAGGGTTACGTAGTTCAGGTTCATTGGTCAATGGTTGTTTGGAATGTGAAATTTATTTCCACACAGATTATCGTTGTTAGGCGTCGTGGAATCGATTTTCGACTCATAGCAATCCCATGTGACAAAATAGAACTGCCCTATAGGGTTTTCTAGGCTGTAATCTTTATGGGGGTAGATCGCCAGGTCTTTCTCCTGCACCACTGGGTGTGTTTGAACCTCTGAGGTGAAGGCTAACAGCAAGTACTCAACCATTGCCCCATACAGAAAAGGTTTGGCAAGTGATGGCTGGGCCCCAGGGCATCCACAGAGCCCTCCTCACCTGTGAGATTCCAACTTTAAAAATCAGCAGATCTCAGCAGAGACAGCCATGGGCACCTCCAGGGTAAAGAATGACAGTAGCTTTCTTATTAGCAAGAGAGACCTGTGACTTTATAGAGCTCTCCATAACCGTTCTCATTTATATCATTTCATATTTTGTATCATATCATAGTAATTACAAATAATTGTAGCAATTGTATTACATATAGTCTACATATGGAGGTTATGTAGATTATGTAATATACACAATTCTTTTCATAAAATGCATAATAGTAATCATAGTAATTATAACAATTATAGTAACTATAGTACAGATAACCTACATAACCTCCATATGGGACAGAGGAGAACTGCCCCATAGGGTTTCCAAGGAGCTCTGCCAAACGGCCGGCCTTTTCATTGGCAGTACACTCTCTCTCTCTAAAACAGTATATGGTTGAAAGCTGGGTGGTTAAAAGCCCTGCCTTCAGAATCAAAAAGGTTTTCAAATCTAGTTACCCTACATTCTCCTAGTGTGACCCCAGGAAAATTTTGTAATCTTTCTCGAGGCCTCTGTTTCTTCATTTTAAACGGGATCATAATAGTTTACCTACGTCAAAACTGTGAGGATTGATCGAACCAGAGGCAAACATTGGCCGTGCTCGTAGCTGGAGGTGGGAAGGAGCGGCCAGTGAAGGCCGGGACCCTGTGGCAGGCAGTCTGTGTGTGGAGGTAGATGTGCTGACTGTGTGAACCTTGTAACTGACTTCCCTTGGGTGACGTCTTGCTCATCAAAGAACTCCCAGATTTTAAGTTGGTTCCTGTTGTAGTTTAGCTATAAGGGAAGAGTGGGCCTGTCCTGAAAACTACATTCCTCCTTGTGTATCAATAAATTGGCTATCTAGTTAATTTATTAGTTAGTTAATTTATGATTCTCATGGCAAACTGTCTGCTTAGAGAAGATCCATTCTTGCTGTGCTGACAGAGAGGTGGACCCTGGTCTCACCAACATGCTGCCTCCCTCTGGGTCCCGTGGGGGGATCCTTCTTGGCATCCTGTTACGCTGCTTTCCTCTGCTGGTTCTATAGTTAGTCCCAGCTGAAGAGTAAGCCGCTGTAAGGACAAATGAAGTCTGGATTCAAGAGGAAAATTTCTCTTTTCTCCTAGGATACCTGGGATGCACTCCTAATTGGCAATGTGGAACTGAAAAAGGTTATGGCTTGCCCCAGGTAAGGAATCTTTCCAGACGAAACCACTGGGGTGCAGTGTGCCCTTTAAACCCACTGCCACCGAGTCAGAGTCCAACTCATAGCCCTTTGGGTCTTAGCAAAGAACCAGCGCCTCAGCCTTGGTTATTACTTGACAGGTGCATCCTGACCACTGTGGACCCAGACACTGGAGTCATAGACCGGAAGGGGCCCCTGGAGACCCTGAGGAGGTGAGACACTGAGTGTCCAGCGTGTTTTCCATAGTATCACCGTCCTGGAACTACCTGTGGGTTTAGTGCTGTGTCTGAGCCTTGCGTTAAGTGGGTATGGCCTGTCTGTTGGGGACCATCTTCCACTCTGCCTTCCTGGTGTTTGTGTCCCTCGGTTAATGCAGGTGGGTCCTTGTTGCTTCCTCTTTCTCCCTGGATGGACCTTCTAGTACTTTTCAGAAATCTCTGATGGTATAATACTATGTTTTTAAATCCTGATATCTCTGTGTATCGATTTTTAGTAACATTTACGTGTGCTTTTCCAAATTAAGACCTCAAATGCTTTAATTATTTTTATTGCCAGGTCAAATTTCTTTATTAGAACCAATATCAAGTAATAGGAGAGTAATTGAATCGTATGTATAACATACACAATATATATTGTGTATATAATAATAATACTTGTATAATGAAGTATTAGGAAAAAGTGGAATGTAATGAGTTACCAGAGATTGTTTATGCAGGAGCTTCTGTTATGCCAGTGTTTTTGTTTTGTTTTGTTATTTAAAGGATTTTGGCTGAGATTTTAGTTCTCAGCATAGACGTATTTTTAAACCTAAGTCACCGTTTTTGCGCGCTGTGTTCTGTTGTTCCCTTCTTTTGTGTGTTGTTTGCTTGCTGCCAGTAGGTGTAGATGAGGGAAGAGGCTTTCAGGGTTATTTCTTGAGCCCTTCAGATTTACAATTCTATCTGGATTTTGGGTTTTTAAGATGCAGTGACATTACTAAATTTTTTTTTCTTCAGGCAAGCCTGTTTTTTTAAAAAAATAACTTCAGCAATAGTTCAGATCTACATGCCAACTGCACCATTGTCTGAATTTTTGTCCACCAAAGAACCCCAGCTTTGGGCTTATATCCTTGGAGGAGATTGACATCATCACGTTTTGATGCATTAAATAGAGACTTTGGAGAAGTCAGGGCATTTTGAGAGTCCATGAGCATTTAGTTCAATGAATGGTAAAGTTGAAGGTACACACATAAAGTATTTATTTTCAGTAACACATATAAGTATTAATTTTAAGTAATGCATATACATGTTTTTCATATTGCTTCAAACTGCAGCCATGGAAAAACTGTTTAGACCCTCAGGATTCTTCCAGAAAAGCCAGGATTATTTGCAGTTTGACTTCTCTGTCCCACAGACTTCCCTGCCAACATTTTAGAAAAACCTTGCTTCTTATTTTTAAAGAACCTGAGTGTGGAAGATGTGAATCTTGTTAAGGGAGCATGAATCGATTTCCTTTCTGTGCCTAATGATGAATTTTTGCTTCTTTCAGCTACCGCCTGTGTGATCCCTCTGAGAGGCATATATACAAGTCGTCCCCACTTTTTGGGAGCTATTATTTGGTGGAGAAACTCGGAAGCCTGAAAGTTGGTGACCCCGTGTATCGGATGGTATAGTGACAGATCCCCTAGGGTGACAGGGCAAAAGGTCAGCTTTGCTTCTGGAACACAGTGTTTTGAAAGCTACTGGCACATTTTCTTGTGTTGAGATGTTTTTATGTTTTGGTGGTTTTACACTTAGGGGAGTAAGCAGTTTGTATCTGGAGTTGGAGAATGCTCCTTATTTCTCTTCCTCCCAGAACCTGTGTATCTCTCCCCTGACTCTGCCCGCCCCATGTTCTCACTCAGTTTTAAAATGCTGGTGCCCGGGTCCCGGCAGAAAAACAGGTCCCCAGTTCATGAAGGAATACCTTTAAAAAGCAACTTGGGACACATGTTCAATCAAAGGTGCTTGATCAAATATATATTTTTAAATGTAACTTAAAGTTTGAAAAATAAAATCAGTGCATCTAGGTAACTGAACCTTGAGTCATGATATAGAAAATGTTGTCACATTGATTTCACTGGGTCAGATTAAATGCTGGCTCTTGGCACGACACCTAACCCTCACATTATGGGAATGAGAAAGTTGGTGGGAAGACCTCCAATTGAAGTTTTAAAGTAGTTCTTTTCGTAAAATCCATAACCCAGTTCTTAAAGTCACCTTATTGCTAAAACTCTTGACCACCCTTCTAAGTCTGGCCTGATGGTCTCACCTGTGGTTACCTGCCCTTCTAGCCTTGACATCCGCTATCTCCATCATCCTTAAGGACAGTGTAGGATAGTGGGTAATACTAGTCTAGATCTAGTACTAGATGGATTTAGGTTCATAATCTTGCCAACTCCTTCTCCTAACTTGATCTTTATTTAGGCTTGCTAAGTCTCAGTATCCCTATCTGTAAAGTGAGAATAATAATGGTATTAGATGCCATAGAGTGACCCCATGTGACAGGGTAGA
>NW_004443975.1:15158530-15160837 GCF_000243295.1 Trichechus manatus latirostris | reverse complement strand
AGAGGCTGAAGGAGACCTGGGGTTGGAAGAGAAAAGAGTAGGACAGATACCATCTGTTTAGGCCTAAAAATTTAGGATGAGGAACGATGTTCAAGAAGGACAGATCTTCCTTGAGCACTAAAGGGCCCTGCAGGGTGCTGCCAGGTGGGAAAAGAGGGTTCACTCCCCGTTGGGGACCCTCCTACTCTCTGATGCAAGACATCTGCGTGGACGACTCTGGCCGGGTCTTACCCTCTACAGCCCTGTCCCGCGTGCCCGGCAGCTGTGCCCGGCAGCTGTGCCCGGCACAGCAAACAGCAGCACAAGGCACCCCCCATCCCCCGCCATGTGACCTTGTTGCTTGAAACACGGCCTGATCTGGACGTGACCAGTGGCTGAGGTCAGTGCCCGCAGGGCCGGCGACATTCGCTCCTTCCCCGGGGAAGCTTCAGGACCTTGCGCCAGTGCCAGGCTTCCTAGCTGGGTTTCCCAGCAGGGTTTCGGCAGGAGGAGCGCACCGTGTCGCGGGCCCTGTAGAGGGCGCTCTCCTCCACCGCGCCTCCCAGCTGCGGCCCCAGGGCCTCGCCGTCCCGCTCGACCCTCCCCCAGGCCGAGCCTGGCCTCTCCCGGCCATGCCAAAGGCAGTAGTCAACCCGGGGGCCGATTTCCAGTTTCAAAATCAAACTCCTTTTTAATGCAAAATTTGCATTTCTGCCAGTTTTCGGTCAAATACACAAGCCCGCAAGCACATAAAGTGGTCACTTGCAGCCACGGAGTCATGGGGGAGGGCACACACCCTGCAGCCACCGCGGGAGGCCAGGGAGGCAGTGTGGCAAAGGCCGCGGGAGGCTGAGGTCGAGCCCCCAAGCACCCAGGGGCCTCCGGAGCAGGAGGACGCGGAGCTCCGAGTCGGCCCCAAGGCGTTCGGCGCCACCCACCCCGTGGGCTCAGGGCCAGGGCCGCACCTCCCATGTCCCGGGCGACCTCTGGCTCCGCGGAAGTCTCGCGCCCTCTCGGCGCCCCGTTCTGCAGCACTCGGCCATGGGCGCCGCCAGCTCGTCGGCGCTGACCGGCCTCGGCCTCCCCGCGCCGCCCCTCCTCGTGCAATATCGGCCCGGGTGGCTCGGGGTCGCCGCGCTGGGACTGGCCGCCGCGGCGCTGGGGGTCGTGGCATGGCGCCGCGCGCGACCCAGGCGGCCCCGGCGGCTGCAGCAGGTGGGCACCGTGGCGCAGCTGTGGATCTACCCGGTCAAGTCCTGCAAGGGGGTGTCGGTGAGCGCGGCCGAGTGCACGGCCATGGGGCTGCGCAGCGGCCACCTGCGGGACAGGTAAGGCCGGCCCAGGCCGGTGGGCAGCGCAGGCTGGGCCCGGGAAGAGGACGCGCCCGTGGGAGACCTGCAGTCCGGGAACAAGTCCTTCCCTCCCCTCACGAGAAGGTGGGAGCGGGGTGGGCAAGGAAAGAGAGAAAAAGGGGTCCTAGCCCCGCACGCTGGTGGCGCAGTGGTTCAACGTTCAGCTGCTAGCCAAACAGGTCGCCAGTTCGAATTCACCAGTCCCTTTTTGGAAACGCTTTGGGCTAGTTCTACTTTGTCCTAGAGGGTCGCTATGAGTCGGAATCGACTCGACGACAACGGGTTTAAGTTAACGGGTTAGTCCCCGGAAAGCAGACCTTGGGGGCCTGGGACGCTGAGCAGAGCTCTGTGACCCCATTCGATTTCCGAAGATGGATGAATTTCCACCTCCCAGGGGCGCCGTCACACCTAGTGCTCCTGAGGAGGTGTGTGTATCAGGCTCCGGGAGTCCCCCAGAGCGCATGCAAACTTATTAAACTCAGCCTACAGTTGGCAGCAAGCTCCAAGGGCTTGGTCCCCGCCACTTTGTTTTTAGTGACTGGTGGTACAGAGGTTAAGACCTCAGCTGCTAACCAAAAGGTTGGCAGTTCAAATCCACCAGCCGCTCCCTGGAAACCCTACGGGGCAGTTCTACTCTGTTCTACCGGGTCGCTGTGGGTTGGAATCAACTGGCCGGCAACAGGTTTGGTGTTTTTTGTTTGAGAGCTTGAGGAAATTGGGAGCAGCAGAGTCCAACCCTGAAAGAGCGGCCACCAAGGCTGAGCACATAGGAACAATGACAGCAGTTGTATACCTTCCTATAGCTTAAAGACTGACTGTATTGAGTTCTGTTCGTGGCAATCGAAATTTGGCAAGGGATATTGGTTACACAACATGGTTAATGTAATTGATGTCACTAAAGTGTACTCGTGAGTAATGCTAAATTGGCAAAGATTGTGTTCTATATATTTTGACAACAATAAAAAAGTGATTGTAT
>NW_004443975.1:15139471-15157748 GCF_000243295.1 Trichechus manatus latirostris | reverse complement strand
CATCACACTATCAGAAAGTGGCATCAAGAGAAGCGAACAAAGGCCGAGAGTCCTGTGTGACAGCTGACTCGGAAGGAGGCACACATGCCGGGGAGCACAAAGGGCGAGCCCAGGAAGCCGCCTGAGGTGGTGAGGAAGGGCTTCACAGGGGAGGTAACAGCTTGAGCTGAGACTCGAAAAATGATTGTGAACTTTCCAGGCATAGCAGGTCTAGAGAGAAGAAATAAGCTGGACAAAGAGACTGGGCTTGAGAGAATGAGGTGTGCTGGGGCACAGTAAGAAAGGCTGGCACCTGTGGGGTGCAGGGAGGAGAGAACAAGGTGTGCTGGGGCACAGTAAGAAAGGCTGGCACTTGTGGGGTGCGAGGAGTTGAGAACAAGGTGTGCTGGGGCATGGTAAGAAAGGCTGGCACCTGTGGGGTGCTGGGAGGTGAGAGCGATGGAGGAGGCAGCCTTGCTTAAGAGTTAGGGTTTTATCCTAAAGGCAGACGGAGCCATTGAGGGAGTTAGACTGAGGGAGCGACAAGACCAGATTAACGTTTAGATAGTCTGCCATTATTAGTACTAAAAGAATACTCAGGCGCTGGTGGGAAGAATTCAGGGCAGGGCAGGGCTCTGTCTGTGTGCAGGATGAAGGATTGATAAAAGGGCAGCTGGAGAAAGAGCTTGCACTAGGGAAAGGGCTGACTTGTTTTTTCTCAGGTAGCTGAAGAACTCAGCCATGAGAACTCCTGGGGAGGTGATGCAAGGCCTATTGCTTCGAAGACCTAAAACACCTGCTGTATTTTTCCCCTTATATCTGTGTATCCCAAAAGCACACGCTCACTTGTATAATTGTCATCATTTAATCCAGTGTGAATTGAGATTACCAGAATGTTTCCACATATGGCTAGCTTCCTAGTAGCTGAGAGGTAACCTACACAATTGTGTTCTTTTCTTGAAATGTTTTTCTGGAAGCTGGAAGCTGTTCTTTCTATTACTCTCTTTTCTCCTTTTATCTCTCTTTCTGGGACGTACCTGGAGACCAGGAGTACTGACCCAGGAAAAATATTGTTCAGATTAAGAATTGACCTTTTAGCAAATTGCAGAACCCACAGCCTTGACTATATTGCTATTGTTGTTGTTGTTATTAGGTGCCGTCGAGTCAGTTCTGACTCATATTGATCCTGTAGGACAGAGTAGAACTGCCCCACAGGGCTTCAAAGGAGTGGCTGGTGGATTTGAACTGCTGACCTTTTGGTTAGCAGCCGAGTTCTTAACCACTATGCCATCAGGGCTCCATTAATATTAATATGATATTTAATGGATATTCATTTAATGTTTCAGTTAGTGAAACATTCATTAAAGAGGAGGGGCGAATTTGTCAAGGTCTAAGAGGTGTTTGCGTGCTTCTCAGCTGACCTTACTGCTCTGTGAATAATGCATGGAATAGCCTTGCTGTTTTCCCTTGGCATGAGTCATGTCTGCTGTGTGCCAGGCACTGCGCTTCCTTGTGCTCTTACATCTTTTGGAGATGTAGATTATTGTTGTCTTCTTGGGGCATATTTAATGAAAATATAACATCTTTGATTTCTGTGCCATCAAAGAGCTCAAAATGTCTTGCAAATTTTATATGTCAGATGCTCGAGTGATTATTAAACCCTTTTTGAAATTAACTGACCGACTCAGGCTTACTGTGCTGCTGAGTTGATGTTCATGAAAAGCAGACAGACTCACACATACCAGGCTTAGCGGGAGGAAACCGTAGATGACCGTGAGTAACTGAAGCTCCCACTAAGGTTGGCTGCCCGTCGTGTTGGTCCATGCAAATATTGTGTCTTGAAAATGGCAGGTTTTGGCTTGTGATCAGCGAGGAAGGGAACATGGTTACAGCTCGACAAGAACCTCGTCTGGTCCTGATTTCCCTAACCTGTGACGGAGACTCCCTGACCCTCAGTGCAGCCTACACCAAGGACCTGCTGCTGCCCGTCAGAACGCCCACCACAAACCCAGTGCGCAAGTGCAGGTAAGCAGAGGGCAGGCTTGAGTCTTGACGGCTTGCGTGGGTGTTTCTTTCAAAAAACGTGCACTATGGAGAGAATCCTGGGAAACAGTACCGATTATGAGCTATGTTTTTGCAAGTGTACTACATGCAGGGCCACGTCATCTGCATCATGAAGAAGATCTAAAAGAAGGAAAAATGACTTCAGAAGTAGCTTCAGAAGCCTGTGTTCTTGTGGGCATGAGGGACATGAAAGTCGTATGTAGAAAATCATGAGGCAAAAGCATGTTGATGTGTCAGCAAGAGAAGAATAATCTGTGGTGTAAAGAATTTAACTTTACCCAAAGTAATTTGGTCTTTGCCCTTGGTTCTCGAGAGATACCTCTAAGCCCTTGTAATTTCCTGAGTAATTGAGGTGCTTTTGTTACCTAGGCTTCCAGACCACACTTGAGGGTTTGTGCTGAGGACTGGGGCTGGCCTAGCCAGAGAGACTACTATGTGACCTGTTATCAGCTGACTTCAGGGAGGGGAGGCATGATTCGGCCAACCATGCCTATGCAGCGAGGCCCCAGTCATGACTACGAAGCCAATAAAGGCTCTGGGCACGGAAGCTCCATGGGCTTCCTGGTAGGTGCAAGACGTCGGTGCCAGTGGGAAGGTAGTGCACCCCCTTCTGGGACGTGGAAGGTCTGCGCTGAGAACTCTCCTAGACCTTGCCCTATATGTTTCTTCATTTGCATCCTTTTCACAGTAATAAAACTGTAATTGTAAGTATAGGGCTTTCTGTTAGTTCTGTAGTCATTCCAGTGAACTATTAGACCGGAGAGCGTAATGGGAGTCAGCAGGGCAAAAGTGAGGGGTCTGTGGTTGGCATCCTGAAGCCAATGGTAGTAGGAAATCCCCAAATCTGTAGCTAGCATGTTGAGGTGAGGGGGCCTTGAGACTTCCGAGATCCTGGCTGGGATCTAAAGTCTTGGGCAGACTTGGTAATCTGTCCGCTTTTTGAACTTGTGAGGTCTGATCTAGCTCCGGGTCAGAGGAAGAAGTGCTGCATTTAGCTGGTGCCTGAATTGAAGAGAGAAGTGGAAAAAGTGAATTCGATATATTTATTTGAGATTTTTTCCTGCTTATAATTACGCAAAAGGATAAAGGACAAATATGAGGTGGGAGTGATTGAAGGAGGTGTCCTGAATGAGGTGAGATTAAATCTACCCATGTGTTAGCACAGGACTCGCTCAGTGATACCTGGAATGACTGCCTACCGTCCAAACCTGAATTAGGAGAAGGGGTCACAAATGCCCTCGTGACCTGTGGTATTCAGTTCTAATGAAAGGCAGTTCAGAAATAGAAAAGAACGGCTGCATCCAGGAAGAGTGAACCAGCTTGCAGACACTCACCCGCCCGCCCGTCCATATCATAGATAGAGCGGAGAGTCAGCCAGGAGGGCACTCTGTACAAGTGCTGCTTCCTCAGGATTTGAAGGGCTGCAAAGGAGAAATTATTCCAGAAAAAATTGCTTTGCTTCTAAGAAATCTTGTCTAGATTTGAGTTTTCATTCCATTGTGGGAAAAGTAAAGTTTAGTCTAATTATACTGTTGTTATAGCGTCTGCGTTTTGAATTGAAACGCAATGTGAATGTCATATGTAATCCATAGCGTCCCACATAAAATTTGTTAGGTCAGAAATGTAGTTAGCTGAAAAATACGTAAATTCCCCCAAGTTTGTAAAATGCAATACCGGTATAATTTATATAATATCTTAGAGGTTTAAACATAATGTTTTGATTTTTATTTGGTTGTTTTTCTTATTTTAAAAGTAATACAATTCATTGTTGAGAAAATGGAAAATACCAGAAAAAAAAAAAACACCGAGATAACTGAAATTCATATTTTGGCATATTTTACTTCAGCCTCTATGGCTAATACTTTTAAACCAAGTTGAAATAATACCCCTCCCCCCGCAAAAAAAAGCCTTGGATGCTGTTTTCATACTTAAGTTGATACGTTGAACATTTTTTCATATTGTTAAAAAATCTTCAAAAGTACCATTTTTATATAGAACGAAATCCTAATTCACAAAAAAAGACCAGACTTACTGGTCTGACAGAGACTGGAGAAACCCTGAGGATATGGCCCCTGGACACCCTTTTAACTCAGTACTGAAGTCACTCCTGAGGTTTACCCTTCAGCCAAAGATTAGACAGGTCTATAAAACAAAATGAGCTTAAATGGGCACACCAGCCCAGGGGCAAGGATGAGAAGGCAGGAGGGGACAGGAAGGCTGATAATGGTGAAGCCAAGGCTGGGAAGGGGAAAGTGTTGACACGTTGTGGGGTGGGTTGGCAACCAATGCCACAAAACAATATGTGTATTGATTGCTTAGTGAGAAACTAGTTTGCTCTGTAAACCTTGATCGAAAGCATAATTTAAAAAAAAAAAAAGATTACGCCCTTGGAAACCCTGTGAGCCAGTTCTACTCTGTCCTAAAAGGTTGCTATGAGTCGGAATCAACTGGAAGGCAGTGGATTTTTTTTTTTTTTAAGTACCTCCCCTACCCCCTGGGTGGGGGGAAGTACCATTTTTAAGGTTGACATATTATTTCGTTGTTGGAGTGTTCTCTACCATGGCCTATGATTAATATTTTGGTTTGTTTTCAGCTTTTTCCAGGAATGAAGAGTATTCTTTGTTCATGTATCTTATTATTACTTCCTTAGGGAAAAAATTCTAGCAGTGGTTTTGCTAAAAACAAGAGTGTGGATTCTACAGACTTTGATACAAGTTGCTGAATTGTTTTGTACCAGTGTATGAGCCTGTCTATTGCATTCTAACCCAGGATATTTAAAAGCGTTTTGTCATTTTTGTGGGCAAGAATGATAATAACTTGTTGATTGAATTTTCGTTTTTGCTTGAATGAGGCAAGCCTTTTAATATACTTACTGGCAGCTTGTACTTCATGTTTGCTTGTCCATAGCCTGGTTCGTGTGTGTTTGCCATGGTTAGATACATACCCGTACTTTTTTATAGTTTAAAAAAATATTTTTTTCATTTAATTTTTAATTCATTTGGAATTGTGTGGAAACTTTTCTCATTTTTCATGGTCTCATACTGCCTTTTTGGTCCATGCCCCAAAGACTAAACAAGGGCTTGTTTGGAAATTGCAATGGCAAGAAGGCTTAGCCGTGCTGCAGAAGTTCACAGACTCTACGCAGAGATCAGAAGGACCATCTGGGGCTCCGCATTGCTTTGACTTCCAATGCCCTTCTCTTGTGAAGCAGTTGTAACCTCAGCCTGCAGTTTTCTAAAGATGTCTGATGAGTTAGTGGGGCCCTGGGTCACCTTCGGAAGGTCATGATCACAGCCAGCACACCTGTTTTCACGGCTGAGATTGTTAACTCGATTTTCTTACTAACCAGGCCAGCCACTAAGGGGATAGAGAGAATGAAGGCCTTTAAATGGATTATTCAGGCAAACAGTCTCAGACCATGTCTAAATTATCCTCGTCAAAGAATTTTAGGTGCATTTGGAATTTGTTTTGTTTTCTTGGACTCTTTCGGGCAGTCGATAGAATTCTGGGCCCAGGGACACAGTGCAGGCTGCTTAGAGCTCGGAACAAGTGGAGGAGGAAGAAGAACGTAGACCCAGGGTAGAGAGGGGTAAGAAGAAACTCAACCTGCCCATGCAAAGGCCTCCTCAGGTCCTGATGTTTGTGAACCCCGGGGCCCACACATGGAGGTTGCAATGGAAATCAGTGTCAGGCAAAGGGGGAAGACATTGATGATTTTTTAATACCCCAAGAGAGATGCAAATGCTTTAACTCAGTAAAAATAATTATTGCCAACTGAGCCTTAAGAAATTTAAGCAGCCTTCTTCCCCACCCTCATTGAAGAGCACTGGCTAGGTGGCTGAATGGCAGGCCTAGGGCCTGGGGGGTGGTCAGGGTTTGACTCTGGAGGGTGGTGGGGGGGTGAGGCGATTTGCAAGCACAGCCACCAACAGAGGCCCACCTAACAAGGGGTGACCTTCACAGCTGGCTCCAAACATACATTTTGCAAATGCTGCTATTACCCAAGATAGTTCGGAAATTAACGTAGTAGATGTTAAACAACACACACGTACACACACACACACACACACTCACACTAACCCTCTCACACAAACTCAGTTCTGGAAATCTTCACCCTCTTACGGTGGATTTGATTTTTAGAAAAAGCAAAAAAGTCATTTGGAGCTCCGCCTGGTAAAGAAGGAGGTGGTCAAGCTGTGTAGGCCCGTTTTTTTGGTTGAAGAGGAGGTTTGACTTAAGTAGTCAGCCTCCGTTCTTGAGAACCTTCGAGGCTATTGTGGTTAATGCTAGAATGATTCTGTTGCTTCCCAAGGGGACTGCTGTGGGAGGTGGTACCTGTTCGAATGTGTGGCTTTGGCATACATGCTATTCCTTTAATTTATTCTTCGTCTTGACCCAGAAAGGAGGAAGGCAGATGTTCCTGGTGTTTGTTGATAAACAGGTGTCACGACTTCACAGCCCCTGACCCTTAGGAGGTTAGTTTAGGGTGTGTGGAGTGAAGCGTGTGAGAACGCATCAAACCATAGTCTCTGGTACTGCAATGCCTATATGCATGTTATACCTCAGTGAAAAGTTTTTAAAAATTCATGCACATTTCGAGCGCAGCTAATCTCACTGCTTAATGTAGTAACCCGGGCAGTCTTGGTAACAATTTGCTCATTTTATGTAAAGAGCAATTAAATAAAATTATATAAAATTCAAGATAGTGTATGCATAGTATATTTTTATAATATAGTAATGGATGCTTTCTATATGAAGAGAACTGGAAATAACTGGAAAAAAATAAGGTCATCACTACCACCTACTGAGCAGATCCCAAACCCAAGAATTATTTTGGGGGAGTTTGTGTAGATTATCCTTAATCCTCAAGGAGCCCTGGTGGTGCAGTGGTTAAGTGCTTAGCTGCTAATCAAAAGGTCGGCAGTTCGAATCTACCAACCACTTCATGGGAGAAAGACATGGCAGTCTGCTTCTGTAAAGATTACGGCCATGGAAACCCTATGGGGCCACTATGAGTTGGAATTGACTGACGGCAACGGGTTTTTGGTATTTCTAATCTTCACAACAAGACTGTTCTTTTCTCCCCATTTTATGGATGAAGAAGCTGAAGCGCAGGTAAGTAATACCCCCAGGTCACAGAGCTTGTCGTTCATGGAAACAGGAGACACACCTTAGCAGCATCACCTGACTGCCCTGCTTTTTCCCAAATGCTGGGCATTCACACACCACCACCATGATTGGTGCAGAATCACAAACCACCTCTACTCTTATTTACTTAATATTTTAAAATTGATTCAGCTTCAAAAAAAAAAAAACTTAAACACATTCATTCAAAAAGGAAAGCTTACCTGACTAGCCATATAATCTGCTACATGTAGAAGGAGTTCCTAGGTGGTGCAAAGGGTTAACACTGCTCGGCTGCTACCTGAAAGGCTGGGAGTTCGAATCCACCCACAGACTCCTTGGAAGAAAGGCCTGGCAATCTACTTAGGAAAAATCAGCCATTAAAATCCCTGTGGAGCACAGTTGTACTCTGACACCCTTGGGGTTGCCATGAGTAGGAGTCAGCTTGCCCCCACCAAAAAAAAAGTAACAAGCGATAAGTATGGTTCAAATAAAGTGTTACCAGATTCTAGCTAGAAACTCTTGCCTACAGAGATCTTGGTGCCTGAGGTCTGTTCTTTCTTTGTTAGAAAGATAACAAAGTAACCTTTGTTAAGGGATTATTATCCAGTCTTGATAGACACTAAAGACCCATTGGCATTCAGCTGAGTTTTCTCCCTCATTCAGAGACCACTTTCTCCCTGTGCAGTTCACCGTTCTGTGATGCCGTGCCCCGGTGCCACCTGCGGTCATCTCTCTACCAGCAGTGGCACTGGGCCTGCACTGCGGGAAGCACGGCCTATACAACAGCATGTCTTCCTCTCTACATAGCAGTGACATACATAGAACTCTCAAATTGTCCAGCACGCAACTTGTGATTTGGGAAGGGGGATTCAAATCCTGCAGTTATTTAAAAACAAAAACAAAAAATCCAGTTGGTGTTGAGTCAATTCTGACTCGTGGCGACCGCATGTATGTCAGAGCAGAACTGTGCTCCATGAGGCTTTCAGTGGTTGATTTTTCAGAAGTAGATTGCCAGGCCTTTCTTCTGAGGCGCCTCTGGGTGAACTCAAGCCACTAACCTCTTGGTTGAACAGCTGACCAGTTAACGGTTTACACCACTTGAGGACTTCATATCACTAGTGGTCAAATCAGTAACACTTAGGTTATTACTGATATCTGTCATGTTTTAGATTTGGAGAACATTTTCACATTATATTAACTACATCTAGTTTTATTAGCATTATACTGGCACAGTATAGTCAGTCCTGTTAATAGAGATTTCTGGTTGCTATCTAGCTGGGTGAACCAGATTTTGCAGTCATTATAAGTTTGTCTTGTACTACTACATTAGCTGTCTTCTGGAAGACTCCGTATATTTTCAAATATATAATCTCATTTTATCCTCCCTATAGTCCTTTGGGGAGCCCTGGTGGTGCAGTGGTTAAAGCACTCAGCAGCTAACCGAAAGGTCGGCAGTTCTAACCCACCAGCCGTTCTGTGGGAGGAAGATGTGGCAGTCTTCTTCCATAAAGATTTACAGCCTTGGAAGCTCTATGGGACAGTTCTACTCTGTCCTGTAGGGTCACTGTGAGTAGGAATCAACGGGTTTGGTTTGGTATAGTTCTTTGGAGGAGCCCTGGTGGCACAGTGGTTAAGTGCTTGGCTGCTAACCGAAAGTTCGGTGGTTTGAACCCACCAGCTACTTCTCAAGAGAAAGATGTGGCAGTTTCTGTAAAGATTACAGCCTTGGAAACCCTATGAGGCAGTTCTACTCTGTCCTACAGGGTCACTATGAGTCGGAATCTACTTGACAACAGGTTTTCGGATTCCTTTGAGGCAGCGAGCCACAGCCGTGCATCGCTGCTTTAAAATGGGGAGAAAACCAAACCAGTTGCTGTTGAGTCTGACTCATGACAACCTCACGTGAGTAACAATAGAACTGTGCTCCATAAGGTTTTCGATGGCTGTGATCTTTTGCATGTAGATCACCAGGACTTTCTTCTGAGGCACCTCTGGGTGGATTTAAACCACCACCCTTTCGGTCAGTAGTCAAGTGCTTAACCATTTGTACCACCCAGGGACTCAACAGTGGGGAAAGTGAGGCTTCAGACCTTCAGTGAGGCTTCCAGAGTGGCTCAGAGGTGGGGCTGGGGCTCCACCTCTGGCTCCTGATGGAGAAGGGGTGACAACAACATCACAGCTTGGTGTAGCTCTTCTGATAGGTGTAGGACGTGCGAGGGACCCAAGATCTTCAAAGCCACGTCCATCCTTTGCTCCTGCCTTCCCTGCAGAGTGCACGGCCTGGAGATAGAGGGCAGGGACTGTGGCGATACCGCTGCCGAGTGGATAACCAGCTTCCTGAAGACGCAGCCCTACCGCCTGGTGCGCTTTGAGCCTCACATGCGGCCAAGAAATCCTCACCAAATAGAGGACGTGTTCCCGCCCGCCGAGAAGGTCAGAGGAGCAGCCCGTGGCTTTAGGCTTGGGGTGTCCTGTGCAGGAAGGCTTCCTCCCAGGGTGGAGAGCCGTCTGCTTCCAACCCATCAGGCCCCAGGTGGCACCTCTGTGATGAGCACAGCTCTGGCTTTTTCCCAGGTGGACACCTGGACAGTGACTGGGGATCACAAGCCATAGGCAAGAATAAGGGCCTTCCCCTGGGAGCCCTAGCTGTGTTTCTTGATTTGGGGATTCACTTGCATTTTTGCCCATGAGCACTTATCTTCCTATTTATGTAACGATTTTGGTGCCAATATCATTTCAAAACTCTTCTACATAAGGGTCTTATTCAATCCATTCTGTAGTTGCATGCGGAGTCCGGAATTTTTACTTTCTGAGCTCCACAGGTTGCAGCTGGGTGTCAGACTGCAGTTGTGCAAATGGGTGTGGGTATGGACATCCCTGGACTTAAAATTAATCAGACCGGCCCTAAAAGGAATAAAAAAACCCAAAACCAAACCCGTTGCTATCGAGTCGATTCCGATTCATAGCGACCCTATAGGACAGAGTAGAACTGCCCCATAGGGTTTCCAAGGAGCAGCTGGTGGGTTCGAACTGGCGACCTTTTGATTAGCAGCCAAGTTTTTAACCACTGCGCCACCAGGGCTCCAAAAGGAATAAGGTGGTAAGAATTCGTAATAAAAGTAAAGTTGGGAGCAACAAGCCCTACTTTACTATGGATATTTTTTAAAAAATTATGGTCAGCGTAAGTGCATAACATTTATTTACAGGTTGCATAAAAAAATAAGTGTCCATGGAATTAATGAATGTTTTTATTAAATATGGTGAGAGCCCTCGTGTTGCAGTGATTAAGCTCTCAGCTGCTAACTGAAAGGTCAGCAGTTCGAACCCACCAGCTGCTGTACGGGAGAGAGATGTAGCAGTCTGCCTCTGTAAAGATTACAGCCTTGGAAACCCTACGGGGCAGGTCCACTCTGTCCTATGGGGTCGCTATGAATTGGAGTCGGCTCCACAGCAACAGGTTTGGTTGTTGGTTTTTATCAAATATAATGAGGTCATCAAGCCCATGAAGCATGTGAGAACATAAAGGCTTCCAAAGATGGCGTGATTTCCCCCAGGGCACATACCTAGCAGAAGCTCTGTGATTCTGGAACCATGTTCTCTTCACTCTACCAGGCAGTTCCTGGTATTTGCAAGGTTATTTAAGGCTTCTGAATCACTGTGGTTTTCTATAAAAAAGAACCAGAGAAATACTTAGATGTCGTGTGTGTGTGTGGGTGGGTGGGTGTGTGGGTGGCTGGGTGGGTTTCCAGGTACTAGACAATGTAACCTCTGAGAAGTTCATTTGTTGCCGCCTATGATAAACATTTCTATTTCCTTATCAGATTGCTTACCCTGATGCCAGCCCATTCTTGATTCTTTCTGAGGCATCCTTGGCGGATCTCAACTCCAGACTAGAGAAGAAAGTTAAAGCAACCAACTTCAGGCCCAATATTGTAATTACAGGATGTGGTGTCTATGAAGAGGTAATTCTATGTCTTCCTTGCCCCTTGTTCTTGTTGTTGCCATCAAGTTAGCTCTGACTCATGGTGACCTTGTGTATAACAAGGAAACATTACTCAGTCCTGTACCATCTTCATGATCATTGTTGATACGTTGATATGTTGGAGTCCATTGCTGCAGCTGTTGCATAGTTCATCTCATTGAGGGTTTCTCTTGTTTTCACTGACCTTCTCCTTTACCAAACATGATGTCCTTTTTTAGTGATTGGTCTTTACTGGTGACGGGTCCAATGTCATCGTTACTTCTAAGGAACATTCTGGTTATAGTTCTTCTAAGTCTGATTTGCTCATTCTTGCAGCCCGTGGTATATTTGATATTCTTTGTCAATTCCACAGTTCAACTGCATAAATTCTTCTTCTGTTTTCCTTTTTCATCCACCAGCTTTTGCGCGCGTGTAAAACAATTGGAAAGACCATGGCTTGGGTCAGGCGCACTTCAGTCATCAGAGTGACATCTTTGCTTTTTAACACTTTAAAGAGGTCTTTTGTAGCAAATTTGCCCAATGCAAATTTGATTTCTTGACTGCTGCTTCCATGAACATTGATAGTTGATCCAAGTAGAATGAAAATTGTTGACAATTCAGTTTTTTATTTCCCACTTATCCTGATGTTATTTATTGATTCAGTTGTGAGAATTTTTGTTTTTTTTCAGAGTTAGGTGTATTCCATATTGAAGGCTGTAGTCTTTGACCTTCATCAGTAAGTGCTTTAAGCCGTCTTCATTTTTGGCAAGCAAGGTTGTGTCATCTGCATAACACAGGTTGTTAATGAGTCTTCCTTCAATCCTGATGCTGCGTTCTTCTTCATATAGTCCAGCTTATTTATTTGTTCTGCATACAGATTGGATAAGTTTATTAAGAAGCTTATTTATTTGTTCAGCATACAGTTTGAATAAGTAAGGTAAAAGGATACAACCCTGCCACACACCTTTTCCAATTTTCACCAGTCAGTATCCCCTTGTTCCGTTTGAAGGACTACCTCTTGACCATGTACAGGTTCCATACGAGCACAAGGAAGTGTTCTGAAATTCCCATTTCAATGCTATCTTTGCAATGTTACCTATAATTTATTATGATCCACATAGTTGAATGCCTTTGCCCTTACCTTGGATTTAAATTTTTTAAAGATATATTCAAGATATGAATCTTAGACATTGTATCAGATTATTCCCAGGGATGCATTATTTACTGACTCTGTATTACACACACACACACACACACAAAAAAAAAAAAAAAACTGGTTGCCGTCAAGTCGACGCTGACTCATGGAGACCCCATGTGTGTCAGAGTAGATCTGTGCTCTGTAGGGTTTTCAATGGCTGATTTTTGGAGATAGATCACCAGGCCTTTCTTCAGAGGCACCTCTGGGTGAATTCGAACCTACAACCTTTTTGTTAGCAGCCAAGTGAGTTAACCATTTTTATCACCCAGGGGCTTCTGTTGACCCTATACTACACAGAAATTCAGTTTTCCGGTTAATTGACACCTAGCAAGTGCAGCCTTCTGTGCGGAGGGTTCAAATATGGATGCGGCAGAGATGCTGCCATCCAGGAGGCAACTCAGGGCCTGAGCCTCTAGGGAGAATTCCAAGTACGCAGATTTGTTTTAGAGCCAAATTTACTTCGTGGAGAACAGATGATCTGTGGGACCATGGAACGAGGAAAGCGCGTGCTCACGTCTTGTGAGAGCTGAGCCTCCTGTTTCATACATGAGTCTCTTGGGGAGTCAGGCATTTATCGCGTGGCTTCCGGGTGAGAGAGTCGTTGCCTAAGAGCTAAGACGGTAGTGCTCTAGAACACTTCCAGCGCCACCTTCAGTCTGCCCGCGGAGGTCTGCGTTGTGACTTGGCATGCAGGGCCCCGATACTTGGTTTCCCTTGTTCCACATGATTCTGGAAGCAGATTTACCTTTCTAATTGTCTTTGGATACTTCATTTGATTTTCTCCCTAGTCCTTCATAAAGGCAGAGTTTTGTGGCCTAGATGTTTGGTTGGTCTCAGCCAGCTGTGGATAATCCACAGAGGGACTAGCACTCAGCTGAGAATTCAGGAGTTCTGGTCATGCCTGGTGTTTGTATATGGGAAGGGAAAGGTCAAGGGATGGGAAAGTGGTCCTCACCTCTGCCCATTTCCTTGTGTAATAGGCAAGAGTAGAGTCCAAGCAACTGAGTTCTAACCCCTTCTGCTCATGGGAAATAATTTTGACTTTCAGTTTTGTTGGGACAGGAACAAAACCCATTGTCATCCAGTAGGTCCTGACTCATAGCAACCCTACAGGACAGAGTAGAACTGCCTCACAGAGTTTCCAAGACTGTAATCTTTATGGGAGCAGACTGCCACATCTTTCTCCCTAGAAGTGGAGACCTTTCAGTCAGCAGGTGAGCACTTAACAACCTCACCCCCAGGGCTCCTTGTGAGAGGCAGCAAGGTGCGCTGAAAGAGAAGCAAGCTAGGAACCAGAAGGTCTAAGGTCGGGCTTCAGCTCCATCACTGACTTCTGCGTGTCTTGGTATAATCCTTCTAAGCACCATTTACCTTGTCTAGAAAATGTAATGATAATTTCTGCCTAGATTACCTAGAACCTAGACTACCTTCTACTCTACACTTCTGGATTACCTAGAGCCTTTGTTGAAGGTTCAGTTTAAACAAAGTAATTAATAAGAAGTAAAAATGAAATATGGATCAATGCAGGGTAATAAAAGTATCTCCAAAGTCACCTCTGACATTTTATTTCAAATACCCTTTGCTCAGTCCCAAAGCTGAAGCGTATCATGCCTTCTAAAGATGGAAGAGATCCATATCTGTGCCCATTCCAAAGAAACGTGATCCAATAGACTGTGGAAATTATCCAACAATATCATTAATATCACACACAAGTAAAATTTTGCTGAAGATAATTCAAAAACAGTTGCAGCAGTACATCAACAGGGAACTGCCAGAAATTCAAGCTGGATTCAGAAGAGGAGATGGAACCAGGGATATCATAGCTGATGTCAGATGGATCGTGACTGAAAGCAGAGAATACCAGAAGGATGTTTACCTGTGTTTTATTGACTATGCAAACACACTGGACCATGTGGATCATAACAAATTATGGATAACATTTCAAAGAATGGGAATTCCAGAAGACTTAATTGTGCTCATGAGGAACTTGTACATAGACCAAGAGGCAGTCGTAAAAACAGAACAAGGAGATACCACGTGGTTTAAAATCAGGAAAGGTGTGTGTCAGGATTGTATCCTTTCACCATACTTATTCAGTCTGTATGCTAAGCAAATAATCTGAGAATCTGGACTATATGAAGAAGAACGTGGCATCAGGATTGGTGGAAGACTCATTAGCAACCTTCGATACACAGATGACGCAACCTTGCTTGCTGACAGCGAAGAAGACTTGGAGCACTTACTGATGAAGATCAAAGACTTGACTGTGGATTACATCTCAATATAAAGAAAACAAAAATCCTCACAACTGGACCAATAAGCAACATCACAATAAACACAGAAAATAATTGAAGTTTTTAAGGATTTCATCTTACTTGGATCCACAGTCAGTGCCCATGGAAGCAACAGTCAAGAAATCAAATGATGTTTGCATTGGGCAAATCTGCTGCAAAACACCCGTTTAAAGTGTCAAAAAGCAAAGATGTCACTTTGAGGACTAAAGTGTGCCTGACCTAAGGGTATTTTCAATCACCTCATATGCATGCAAAAGCTGGACAGTGAATAAGGAAGACCTGAGAAGAATTGATGCCTTTGAATTACGATGTTGGTGAAGAATATTGAATATGCCGTGCATTTCTGGAAGAATGAACAAACCCGTCTCTGGAGAAGTACAGCCAGAATGCTCCTTAGAAGCAAGAATGGCAAGCTTTCGTCTCACCTACTTTGGACATGTTATCAGAGGGATCAGTCCCTGGAGAAGGACATCATGATTGGTAAAGCAGAGGGTCAATGAAAAAGAGGAAGACCTTCAACAAGATGGATTGACACAGTGGCTGCAACAACGGGCTCAAACATAGCAGTGATTGTGATGATGATGAAGGACGGGGCAGTGTTTTGTTCTGTTGTACGCAGGGTGACTGTGAGTTGGAACTGACTCGAAGGCACCTAACAACAAGAACAAAGATGGCAGGGCAGCTCCTAGTGCGAGATGAGTGAACTATAGGGGTTATCCCCCGAGAGCCTGAGTCAGCCTGTCCCTCAGTGATAAGGGAGCACTGTCTGTCCTTGCTCGTGTCCACCGCAGGTCAACCTGACGTAGAAGAGGGGGAAAACCCAGTATCAGGCTCACTGACACTCATCTCCCACCAGCTGTCACCAGCCATTTTCTCCAGAGGACTTTCCTTCTTAGGAAAAGAGAAATGAAGAGAGAAGATGTTTATTTAATGCTCATGTCATGCTTTACATATATTGTCTCTTTTATTCATTGCAATGTCCCAGTGAGGTAAAAGTTATCATTCCTGTTTTACTGGGGAAAAAGGAGAGGCTTGGGGAGGGGAGACGGTTTGCCTAAGGCCACACTGCAAGAAGTGGAAGAGCTGAGTGCCCTCCACAAGGACAGAAGGAAGGCTGAGAATTCAGGCTGGAACATCTGCATTCTAAGCCACCTGCTTCAATTAGTGGCCGTACTACCCTGGGCAAGTCACTGAACCCCTGAAGGCTTATGCTTCTTGCAGTTGTAAAATGCAGCTTTATTCAGCTTGCCCCCTCCCCTGATGGGAGCTGGGAGAATCAAGGCAGATACTTTGTGTGAGGACTCTAAGGTGTAGTATGAAGGTAGGAAACGGTCTTATTCCTATAATCAGAGCAATGGCACTTGGCTCGGACATGAGCTTTCTCATGAACTGTGGCCCGCTTTGAGCTTTCGTTCCCCCTGCCGTGATCTCTGGGCCAGTTTCGAAAACATTCCCACTGGCCCTGCTGAAAACATTTTCCACTCCAAGTTCTGAGGTGGGAAGATGAGGCCAGGAGGAGGGCTTCAGACCTCAGAGATTTCTTTGAACTGAATCTCATCCTAGAAGCCTTTATCTCTAACTCTGGGTGTTTTAGAACCCTAATTGGAAGCACTTCATACTTTGAGTTGGGTGTTAATAGACACTGTGGCTGAGTTGGCCTCTTTCTTTGGTGTAATTTACTCATCACACAGTGGTCAGTGCCCCTGCATTCCATGCTCTGGAAAGAGACACATGGGATGGGAAAATGAGGATTTAAGAAAAACAGTTGGTTCTTTTAAGGAGTTCACAGTCCCGGGTGCCAGAGAGGGAAGAGGCCATCACAGCCCAGTGCGACAAGACCAGGGAGGTGGTGAGTGCCGGGTATTCAGCGACCACGAAGGGATATTATTAATACAGGGGTCTGACAGAGAGGCTTTTCAGAGCAGCGACAGGGATGTGATATGTGGGCTCAAGATCGGATCACCCCAGGGCCAGGCCTTGGACCCTTTCTCATCTCCATCTACACTGACGTTCTGGTCTATGTTTTTCAAAACTTTCTATACACTGAGAAGAAAAAAGAGGTTACTGCCTAGTCAACTCCAACTCATGGTGACCCCGTGAGTGTCAGAGTAGAACTGTGCTCCAGAGGGTTTTCAATGGCTGATTTTTCAGAAGCAGATTCCCAGGCCTTTCTTCTGAGGTGCCTCTGGGGGGACTTGAACTGTCAACCTTTCAGTTAGCAGCTGAGCACATCAACTATTTGCACCACCCAGGGACCCCTCTATACACTGAGCACCCCTAATTCATGTCCCCACACCAGAACTTTCCCATGCTCCCTCCACATCTCCACCTGGGTGTCTTGGCTCAACTTTACTGTGTCCAGCATTGAGGGCCAGATTTCCACCCCAAAGCCTGCTCTTCCTAGTCTCACCCGTCTCGGTCTATGGCGGCTCTGAATTCCAAGCTTGGAACCACTCTTGTTCTCCTTTCACTTCCCACATTCAAACAATCAGCCAGTCTTGGTGGCTCTGCCTAACAGCTACTAGAGTCTGACTTCTTCTCATCCTCCTTCACTACCTCCTTGGGCCACGTCACCATCATCTCCCATCTGGTTTGTTGTAACAGCCTCTTAACTAGTCTCCCTGTCTTCACCCATGACCCACTGCACCACCTACTTGGTCTGTTCTTTTATTTTATTTTTTTGTACTTTAGATGAAGGTTTACGGAACAAATAGTTTCTCATTAAATAGTTAGTACACATATTGTTTTATGACAATGGTTAACAACCCCGTGACATGTCAACACTGTCCCTTCTCGACCTTGGGTTCCCTACTACCAGCTCTCTTGTCCCCTGTTCCTGGACTATTGTGCCCCATTAGTCTTGTTTCTTTTTATGGGCCTGTCTATTCTTTGGCTGAACGGTGAACCTCAGGAGTGACTTCATTACTGAGCTAAAAGGGTGTCTGGGGGCCACACTCTTGGGGTTTCTCCAGTCTCTGTCAGGCCAGTGAGTCAGGTCTTTTTATGTGAGTTAGAATTTTGTTCTACATTTTTCTCCAGCTCTGTCCGGGACCCTCTATTGTGATCCCTGTCGGAGCAGTCAGTGGGGGTAGCCAGGCACCATCTAGCTGTGCTGAACTCAGTCTGGTGGAGGTTGTGGTAGTTGTGGTCCATTAGTTCTTTGGACTAATCTTTCCCTTGTATCTTTAGTTTTCTTCATTCTCCCTTGCTCCCAAAGGGGTGAGACCAGTGGAGTATCTTAGATGGCTGCTCACACTACTTGGTCTGTTCTTAACACATGGGTCAAAGTAATCCTGTAAACGTAAGCCACATCATGGCTCTTTTCTTCTCAACTTCATCTCCTCGATTTCCATCTGTCTTCAAATAAAACACAGAGGCCGTTCTACGGCTTTCCAGGCCATATATGACCTCGCTTCCTATCACTCCCCACCTCTTACTCTGCTCCAGCTGCGCTAGCTTCCTTCTTATGGCGGCGCCTTTGTCCTTGCTGATTCCCCCACCTGGCTTGTGGGTCCGTTGTGTGTCTGCAGGACCACGCTGGTTCCTCCTCCTGGCATGAGGTCCCCTCGGGTACCTGCAGGACCACGCTGGTTCCCCCGCCTGGCGTGCGGTCCCCTCGGGTACCTGCAGGACCACGCTGGTTCCCCCGCCTGG
>NW_004443975.1:15129515-15138653 GCF_000243295.1 Trichechus manatus latirostris | reverse complement strand
GTACCTGCAGGACCACGCTGGTTCCCCCGCCTGGCGTGCGGTCCCTCTCGTATCTGCTGGACCACCCCTTCATCTCTTTCCATTCCCTGCTGAGGCAGCGGTGTGACTGCTTCCACTCTAAGAGTTTGTGGTGAATTGTCAATGTCACTGCCTTGCATAAACGGTCATAGCTCCCCATTTCTCAAAAGTCCCAACTTCCCAATCTGTCATTCAAGTCCCTCCATAATCTCGACACGGTTTGTTTATCCAGCCTCTATTTCCAGTAAAAACTCCGAGCTGCAAACTGGGCCTCTTGTTGAGCCGTCGATTCCGACTCATGGCGACCCCATGTGTGTCAGAGCAGGACTGTGCTGGTAGGTTTCATTGGCTGTAATCTCTGTGGAAGCAGATCACCAGGCCTTTTCTTCCACTGTGCCGCTTGGGTGGGTTCCCCCACCACCCCCTGGGTTAGTAGATGAGTGCCAGCTGTTTGCACCACCCAGGGACGTTTGCAAGCTGGACCTGGAACATAGTATATTCTCCTGTCTGCTGGTATTGTCCTACGTTCTCCTACAACCTTGCTCCTCGCCTCACGTTAGAAACCCTGGTCGTCTTTAAAAGTTACCTCCTCTGTGAAGCCTCCTCTGATCACCAGACCCAGAAGAGCTTCTTGCCTTCTCTAAAGCTGCACTGTGCTCTGTCTGGGCCTCTCCCGTGCTGACACTTGTCATAGTTTACATTCCTTATTGCCTCAAGGTCCTGTGTCCTGTCAGGAAGATGCTCGTGGGCTCTTCTGCAGTGTTTAAAACAGTTCTGGGCCCGCAGTGGGTGTTCAACAGATAATGGTTTTCCTCTTTCTCTCTACTGCCAAATAGATAACTCTCTTTCTTTTCTTTCTTTTTTTTGTTAATTTTATTGTGCTTTAGGTGAAAGTTTACAGCTGAAGTTAGTTTCTCATTCAAAAATTTATACACATACTGTTTTGTGGAGTTAGTTGCAATCCTAGATGACTTATGATGGAACTTTTACCTCATTCACTGTGACTCAATCTCCAACAGTTTCCATTTCACATAGAAGGGGCTTTGGAAATATTTGTCCAGTTAATGATAAATTGATGCCTTAACCCCAACAAACTCTTGTTTCTCTCCTTTTGTACCTTTGGAGGCTCCATGCGGTGGATACGGTTAAGGGCTTGGCTGTGAACCAAAAGGTTGGAGTCCACCTAGAGGTGCCTGGAAAGAAAGGCCTGGAGATCTACTTCCAAAAAAATAAGCCATAGAAAGCCCTGTTGTGCACAGTCTATCTGACACGCATGGGGTCGCCATGAGCCAAAATCCACTTGAACTGGCAACTGTTCTTTTTTAAAAAAAACAAAGCCAAACAAATACCAAAACCTTTGATATGGGTTTTTTTGTGACCACAGTGCCCTCCAGTGCCCCCCAGTGGAGAAATGCACAATGTACAGGTTGTGGCTGCTCAAACTCGCTTTGCCCAGCTTTCTGGACTGTCTTGCAAAAGTATGCAGTGAAGAGACCTATTCCATGATTTAAAAAAAAAAAAAAAAATTCCTGCAATACATATTTCAAAAATAACGCAGACTATCACAATTAAAATTCTGAGTTTGGAACTCTGTCTTCGGCTTGTGATCAACAAGGGAGGGGACAGGTTTATTTTAATTCACAGATGTTTGCCTTCAACCCTCATGCCCCAGTACTTTATCTGAAAGGTAGGAAGGACCAGGACTAGAATCAGGTGCTCTTTGTCACCTCAGGGCCCTTCTAATTGCTGCTCCTTCTGCCTGGGATCCCCTTCCCCTTCTTTGTGCCTCTCAAAATCTACACTCGAAGACTCAGCTCTGAAGCATCTACTCCATAAACCCCCCCGTGACCAGCCCAGTCTGAAGATTTTGTTCCTCTAAAGAAGAAACCCTGTAGGGCAGTTCTACTGTGTCCTATAGGGTCACTACGAGTCGGAACCGACTCAGAGGCAGCGGGGTAACGGGATATGAATGTGCCTGCAAGGGCCCTGCGGTGCTCAAGCGAATTTGTGCTTTGTCCCCTAGGATTCTTGGAACGAACTTCTCATTGGTGACGTGGAACTTAAAAGGGTGATGGCTTGTTCCAGGTGAGACTCCTCAGGCCCTTTGGGGGCAAGGAACAGGCCAAGGTCAGTCCTTGCGACCTTTGTGTGATGCTCTGTGTGTTTGTCCAGGTGCATTTTGACCACTGTGGACCCGGACACCGGCGTCATGAACCGGAAGGAGCCGTTGGAAACCCTGAGGAGGTAAGAGCGGGAGGCGGGGTCTCGTCCTTGCGTCTCTGTGCGGAGGACAGCTGCGTTGTATTCTAATCAGGAAGCAGTGGAGAGACCACCCACGTGTGGTCTTGAAGGTAAGGGGGTCCTAAGGATGAGTGATTTGGGAAGCATTCCTGGGCGCTTTGGTCTCCAGAATGTCTACTTGCATAATTTTTTATTTATTTGTTTAAGTTTAAAATTTGAGATTCAAACAAACTGATTTAAAAAACAAAGACATTTGGGCACATTTTATTATGGACCAAGTATAGATGCTATCAGGAAATTTTATTGGGTGTGATAATACAAAACCTGTTGCCATCTAGTCGATTCCAACCCATAGCGACCCTATAGGACAGAGTAGAACTGCCCCATAGGGTCCCCAAGGAGCAGCTGGTGGATTCAAACTGCCCACCTTTTGGTTAGCAACTGAGCTCTTACTAACTGGGCCACCAGGCCATGGCATTATGGATATATATGAGAAATGCCCATTTAGTTCAGAGATGTGCATTGATGTACGTAGGTGTAGTGACATGTCTGGGATGTACTTTTAAATTATTTTAGCAAAAAAAAAAAAAAAGAGGGTAAAGAAAATGTGTCAAAATCTTGGTAATCATTAAATGAATCTGGGTGATACTTATGGGGGGGTTCATTGCACTATTCTTTCTACCTTTATATTTATTTTTTAATTTTTACAACAAAAAGTTTTAAGTGATAGAATCACAGAGAGTACTTTTAAATTACCTAAGAAGATGGTCAAGATAGCATATTAATTTTTAAAAGCTGAGTAGGCTCCAGTTCACAGTGACCCCACGTGCAAGAGAACTAAACGTTCCCAGTCCCGTGCCATCTTCGCGATCGTTGGTATGCTCGAGTCCATTGTTGTGATCATTGTGTATTTTAAGGGCTTTCCAACCAGGGGACTCATCTTCCAGCTCTGTATCGGACAGTAGTCTGTGAGATTCATAGGGTTTTCGTTGGTTAATTTCTGGAAGTAGATTGGCAGGCCTTTCTTTTAGTCTATGTTAGTCTGGAAGCTCCGTTGATACCTGTCCACCGTGGGTGACCCTGCTGGTATTTGAAATATGGGCGGCATAGCTTCCAGCATCACAGCAACACACGAGCTGCCACAGCATGACAAACTGACAGGGAAGTGAAAAAGCTGATGACAAAATAGTATATGTTTACGTTTTGGTTTTGTTTGATTTTATTTTTTAAAATATATAAATGCACGCAAGTAGGTAAGAGGCTGAAGCTATAACCCAAAACGTTAATGGAGGTGCTCCTGTAGTGGAATTATGAGTGGAAATGTATATTCTTGTACGTAGCCTCGAAACTGCCTATAATCAATATGCATTACTTCTGCTAAAAAAAAAAAAAAATCAGGATCTACACATTTCATTGCTTCAGCTGCCAGCTCCTGGGCCCAGGATACTGCTGACACTCTGAAAATGAGTTAATAATAATCATCTTAACTTCTCCTTTCCACGCTGAAAGCAGAGTCTCGGGCGGGTGTCAGCTCTCATCTCTGTAACCTCTGAGGCCCTTGGCTTTGGGCCAGACTTGTGTGTCTAAGGTGGCACTTGTAATGGGGAGGGGGCAGGCTGGGAGTGGGAGATACCTGATTAGGGGAGGCCCTGGAGGACTCGGGGAAGGAGTGCTGTTGAGGGGTGGGCTCTTACATCCAAACCAGCATGAAAGAGCGAATTAAGAGAGGTTGTCCCTGGGTGGTATGCACGGTTAACTTGTTCGGCTGCTAACTGAAAGGATGAACGGGTCTACCCAGAGGTGCCTCAGAAGAAAGGCCTGGTGATCTCCTGAAAAATCAGCCTTGAAAACCTGATGGAGCGCAGTTCTGCTCTGACACAAAATGGTGGTCGGGAGTTGAGGTCAGCGAGATGGCGACTGGTTTAGCTGTGTGCTTGCGTGTTCGTGAGACAGGACTCATTCCCCTGGGATGTGACTCTGACTGCCTCCCCTTCCTTCTGCCTCTCACCAAGCTCTTAGCCTTTTCCTTGGTCAACAATTTGATCTCCTCTGGTCAGCACCAGCCTCTCCCTGCTAATTTTGCTGTCCGGGAGCTACTGTCTGGCCCCCTCCCTGGGCAAGCTGGAGCTCTGGGTACAGCCCTGTCGTCCCAGCCGGAGTATGACCTGTAAGTCTGAGGCTCTGGGCCTGATGTCTGTGGTCTATGGAGGCAGCTGTCCTCACATGAGGGCCTGGCTGCAGCAGGGCAGGCAGCTGGCACTCAAGGGCCCAGCCCACGCGGCAGAGAGAAGGAGGTCCGGGCTGAAGTCGAACAAGCTGGACTGAACAGAGTTAAGGAGGAGAGGCATTTGGTGGTTCAGTGGTAGAATTCTCGCCCTCCATGCAGGAGAACCAGGTTCAATTCCCAGCCAGTACACCTCGTGCACAGCCATCACCTGTCATGGTTTGCATGCTGCTGTAATGCTGAACAGGTCTCAGCAGAGCTTCCGGCTCTGAAGAAGATGAACTGGGAAGAAAGGCCTAGTGATCTACTTCTGAAAGTCAGCCATTGAAAACCCTGTGGATCCCAATGGTGTGATCCACACGTTCCGTTGTGCGCGTAGTGAGTCTCATGGGTTGGGGCTGACTTGACGGCCGCTAACGACAACAATGAGTAGAAAGGGGGGTTGTCAGACTGGAGAAATTCTTAAGGTACAAATCAGATTAAATATTCAAACATTTCAGTATTCCAAGAGGAAGCAGCAGACCAGCCTAAGGTGACTCCCATCAGGGTGAAGAGGATTGCATATTTCTCAATGCTCGAAACACAGTTAACTTTTCCATAAGTTAACATGATGGAACATTTAAGATTTGTACATTTCACTGTAGGTAAATTTCACCAAAATAAAATAAAATAAAATAAATAAATTTTGAATTCTTGGTAGTGATTTGCAAACTGAATGGTTTAGGAGTGAAGTGTCCTGATGTCTGCCAGTTACCAAAAAGTGGAAAAAAAAAGAAAATACAATGGATGGATGGACGATAGCCAGATAGGTAAATATGTAATAAAAGAAATGCGGCAGAGTGTTAAGTGTAGAATCCAAGTGGTTAGTAAATGGGTGTTTGCTGTAAAATTTTTTAAACTTGCTTTTACATGTGAAAATTTTCATAATGAAACGTTGGGGGAAACAGTAAGTGTGGCAGGACACGTTTGTGAAAGGAGCGGAGTTTGAGAAGAAGCGAGACTCCAGCTTTTCCTTCAGACGCTGCGCTCCCTCACTCACCCTCAGAACCAACCAGGAATCCGTCTTCCTATTTTCCTGTGGCCACATATGAGCAGAGGAGCCCTGGTGGTGCAGTGGGTAAAAGCTCGGCTGCTAACCAAAAGGTCAGCAGTTCAAATCCACCAGCCGCTCCTTGGAAACCCTATGGGGCAGTTCTACTCTGTCCTATAGGGTCGCTATGAGTCGGAATCGACTTGAAGGCAATGGGGGTGGGAGGGACACATGAGCTGCAAGGACAAGACAGGCAGCGTGGGTTAGTGGACAGAGCCCGGGAAGGGGAGACTGAGTAGAAACCAACCAAGTAGTTTAACGAACTGTCAGTCTTTTTTTTTTCTCAGTATGTGCGTGTTTTAATTTTATTGTAGTAAAGTATAACAAAAAAATTGCCACGTCAGTCGTTTTTAAATGTACACTCCAGTGACATTAATGACACTCACCGTGTTGTGCAACTGTTATCACGGTAGCTATTTCCAAAAGTTTTTCATCACCCCAAACAGAAGCTCAGTGTCCCTTCAGCAGTAACGCCCCACTCCCTCCTCCTCCCAGTCCCTGGAAGCTCCTACTAGACTTTGGCCTCTATGCGTTTGCCTCTCCTAGATGTTTCATGTAAGTGGAGTCACGCGGCATTTGTTCTTTTGTTTTCAAGGTTTCCTCACGTCATCACATGATCAGAACTTCATTTCCGTTTGTGGCTGAATCGTCTTCCATTGTCTGTGTCCACGGGAACCAAACCAGTTGCCACTGAGTCAACTCTGACTCATGGCGACCCCGTGTGGGGCAGAGTAGAACTGCGCTCCGTAGGTTTTCAGTGGCTGATTTTTCAGAAGTAGATCACCTGACCTTTCTTCTGAGGCACCTCTGGGTAGACTTGAACCTCCAACCTCTCAGTTAGCAGCCGAATGCGTTAACTATTTGCACCACCCACGGACCCAGTGTCTATCACATTTTGTGTATCCATTCATCTGCTGATGGACACCGGGGTCGTCCCCACCCTCTGGCTGTCGTGAATAGTGCCGCAGTGAGCACTGATGTACTGTCATCCTTGCTGTCTCCCCTCCCTCCATGTTGCTCGGTGTCTGACATCCTTTTGCTCTGGTCTCAGCAACTTTGTGTGCTTGTAAAAATGGGCTTCTCCTTGTGTTTGGGCTGGTCCTCTCAGCTTTTAGAACCTCCTCCATTTGGGATCCTGTGTTTATAGAAGGAGGATAATTGACCCCAAGTGAGGGCAGGGGGGCAGTTAACAGGGCACCAGCACACCTCCCCTGATCTTCTGCAGGCTCTACGCAGCCCGACAGGCCAACCCTAATTGCTTCTAATGCCCGGGTAGACGGTGTAGCCGGCCGAGGTGTCTTCTCCTATCTCTCACTGAGGTTTAAACTGCCATAGATGCAGTAATTTATGTTCTCCCCGGGACAGGTGGTCGTAAATCGGGAAGAGAAAGTCCGGCCGCATCACATAAATCATGGGAAACATAGCAAACAGTGGTATCAGTAACACTCTCTCTGCCCTCGGAGTCGCTGCGAGCCTCACTCTTTCTGTGTCTGCTCATGGTGCCCGAGGCTGGTGTTGCTTCTGGAATTCAAGTTCTCGGCGGTGAGATCTCGCTGCCTGGCCTGGCCTGCTGATGTCAGTCACCCACTGCACAGCCCCGTGTGGCAGAGCAATGGAAGGAAAAGAAAGAAGCGTGGCGCTGCTGACCATCTGTCGGACATGGAGGATGGCACGGTGGAGCCGTTATAAAAACTCTCAGCGGTGGCAGTGGAGGCTTGTTTGCTAGCAGAAGAGAGTGACGATGCAATTAGTCTTTTCTTTCTTAAGGGAGAGTTGCTTGCTCACAGGTCCCCACAGCTTAAGGAGTGGAGGAATCTATCGTTGCTTCACCGATATATTGCTCCTAATAGAAAGAAGAGGGAAAAATTGCTTTGTAGAAGGCCAGTGGAATCCCTGGGTGGTACAAACAGTTAATGCGCTCAGCTGCTAACCGAAAGGTCAGTGGTTCGAATCCACCTAGAGTTGCCTCAGAAGAAAGGCCTGGTGATCTGCTTCTGAAAAATCAGCCATTGAAAACCCTATGGAGAACAGTTCTACTCTGACACACAAGGGGTTGCCATGAGTTGGAATGGACTCGTTTGCAACCGGTTTAGATGTTCAGTAAAAGTTTTGTTGGATACATGAATGCTTTGACAATAAGGATGCCATTTGTGTTAGTTGTGCTGGGCTGGGCTGAGGGCAGAAGGATACAGGGGTGGGTGTACTATGGGAAAAGACAGATGCCCCGTCTCGCTCCATCACCTGCTAATTGTGTGACACTGGCAAGTCACTTTGCTTCTTTCAAGAAGTTCGGTTCCTTTTTTCATAAAAACTGCACTAGTAATCCCTCTCCTGGTTTTCTGTCCTCGCTGAGCAACACAGGGCAGTACATACGGAAGTGTTTTATCAATGGTAAAACACCATACATGTTGGCCATGTGAGACATGGTCGCTGATGGTCTCCGTGTACAAACTTTACACCTTCTGAGAGAAGGAGAAGAGGCTGAAGACACTTCTTCCCACTCTCTAAGGCGACGTTGAGGAAACCTAGCCCAAGCCTGCTAGGTGGCCAGGCTCCATGGCGGCCGTATCGGCCCCTCTCCTTGGAGCTCCTTGAATGCTATTTAATTCTTAACCTGGTCATAGAGATAGAGGGTTGTGAGGCCTCAGAACTGGGCGGTGCCTCTGTGTGACCAGGGGGTGACCCCAGGATCCTCAGTGGTGGGGACTGAGCAGTGACAAAAGACCCTTTCTCTAGTCTTGACCTGACCTTTGACCGGTAGATGAGTAACCCAGATAGAATAAATAATGAGCAGCCCTCGCTGGTGCACAGAACTTACAGTGAGTGGGGTGTTTTCACTTAGAGTACGCCCTTTTAAGTCTGGAGGCTTCTTTTTAAGCTAGTAAAATGTCTCAGGCCTCCTCCACGTCAAGGTAGTTGTATGTTTTATATTCATTTCAAGAGAAAATGCACTCAGCAAGGAGCTTTTAAGTGAGTTTGTAATTTATTAATCCCAACAGAAATATATGTACTTGAAGAGTCATAGAAGATCCCTGTGCGAGATAATACTGTGTTTTCTGTCTGTTGAGCAATGCTTGGTGAACATGAATTCATAGGCCTCATGCAATACCTCATCTTCCCACAAGAGGGCGTGAATGATCTCATCTGGTCTTCCACCATCCTGGAGAGGTGGCCTTGACAGGAGCTGGTGGTGGCACAAGAAATTAACTAGCTCGACTACTAACCAAAAAGTCAGAGGTTCGAGTTTACCCAGAGGTGCCTCAGAAGAAAGGCCTGGAGATCTAATCCTGAAAAATCAGCTACTGAAAACCTTGTGGAGCATAGTTCTGTTGGGACACACATGGGGTTGTCATGAGTCAGAGTCAACTTGGGAGAAGCTGGTTTGGTGTTTTCCGGTTTGGAGGTGGTACAGGATGTGGATGGGGCTGGCAGGACAGCTGGCAGCCATACTACTGCCACTGTAAGGAAACCCTGAGAAGCTGGGCCATACACACACACACTGTAGGAAACCCCGAGAGGCTGGGCCAGACATACACTATGGGAAACCTCGAGAGGCTGGGCCATA
>NW_004443975.1:15102672-15129123 GCF_000243295.1 Trichechus manatus latirostris | reverse complement strand
ACATACACACACTGTAGGGAAACCCTGAGAGGCTGGGCCAGACATACATACACTGTAGGAAACCCCGAGAGGCTGGGCCAGACATACACACACGGTGGGAAACCCCGAGAGGCTGGGCCAGACATACACACACGGTGGGAAACCCTGAGAGGCTGGGCCAGACATACACACACTGTAGGGAAACCCCGAGAGGCTAGGCCAGCCAAGAACCATTTCTCCTAGAGCTCTTTCCATCTCTCCTCCCCAACAGTGAACTGAGCGGCCACCAGCGAACCAGGTACTAGACCTTTGCCATTACTGTCCTCCTTTCTCCCCTTAATCCCCACCCTCCCAGCTTAAAGGGGCAGGACCGGAGGAAGCAGCTCTTCTGGATCCTCCGCTCCTAAGTTACCTGGCTGGCGAGTGAGCATGTATGTGTGTGGTTGATGGGAAGGGGGTAGATGAAACCCCTGAGGTGAGTGGCTACACTTTCGTGTAGATGAGTCAGGTGTTGTTGTTGTTGTTAGGTGCATAGAGTCTAGTTCAGCCCATAGTGACCCCGTGTGGCAGAGTGGAACGTTACAGGAGCAGATTGCCAGGTCTTTCTCCTGTGGAGCTGTTGGGCGAGTTTTAACCACCCACCTTTGGTTAGCAGCCAAGCACTTAACTGTTGCACCATCAGGGCTCCTCGAATAAATTATTGAACCCCTCAGTCCTTCTCAATCCTGTGCTTTGCCCAAGTCATTTTTGTGTACTCAGGAGGTAGGTAAATGACCAGGGATTATATTCTGGGGTAGGAAGAGCCTTAAATGTGGACCTAGACAGACCTGGGTTCTGGCCCCAGTTTGAGCACTTCTGAGACCCGTGATCTTGGGCAAGTCGGTTACCTCTCTGAGGCTTAGCAGGAAAATGGGCGACAACACAAGTTCCCACACAGGGTTGTTGTAAGGATTAAAGGAGATCATGTACCTGAAGTACGTATTATAAATTTATAGTACAGAAGTGTGTGGGAAACCCTGGTGTGTGGGAAACCAAAAGGTCGGCAGTGGGAATCCACCAGCCGCTCCTTGGAAACCCTATGGGGCAGTTCTACTCTGTCCTATAGGGTCCCTGTGATGGTTAAGATTGTGTCAACTTGGCTGCGCCATGATTCTCAGTGTTTTAATGTAATCACTGCCATGATTGAATATACTGCGAGTAGCCAATCAGATGAAAGGGAATCTCCTTGGGGGTGTGGCCCGCATCTGTATATAAGCAGACGTTCTGGCTTTTTGCTCTCTCTGGATCCTGCGGCTGCTTCCTGTTGTCTCATCTCCTGTTCTTGGGACTTGAGCTGTCAGCTTATCTGCTGAACCTGGGTTTCATCGATCTTCATAGCCTGTGAGTGGGAGCCCTGCTCTCTGACCTGCCGATCTTGGGCTTGCCAGCTTCTGAGTCTGTGTGACTTGGGAGAGGCCTCTACCCTGATCCACAGACTTCGGATGTTCTAGCCTCGCGTGAGCTGTTTCCTTGATATGATCTTTCTCTCTATATATATTTATACACTTTACTGGTTTTGCTTCTCTAGAGAACCCAGCCTAAGACAGTCACTATGAGTTGGAATCAACTCAACGGCAACGGGTTGGGTTTGGTTTTTTTTTTAGAAGTGTGTGTGTATATATATATGCATACATATATGTGTGTGTGTGTGTGTATGCATATATATGTCACATATAGTCCCTGGGTGGTGTAAATGGTTAAGTGCTTGACTACTAACCAAAAAAGTTCAAACCCACTCAGAGGCACCTTGGAAGAGGGCCCTGGCCATCTGCTTCTGAAAGGTCACAGCCGTTGAAAACCCTATGGAGCAGTTCTACTGTGCACACATGGGGTCGCCATGAGTCGGAATTGACTCCACAGCAACTGTTCCTCTCTCTCTGTCTCTCTTTCTGTCTCTCTATATATACAAGTATATGAACTTCCAAGTGCTATGGAAATGTATAGTGCCCAGAACTCCAACTCACAGTTCCCGCCCTAGCTAACTAGAGCTGGTGACCCCAGAGTACAGAGCTTTGCAGCAACAGCCAATGAAATCGCAAGCCGTAATAGCAGCCGATCTTCCCCTTATCCTAAAGAGGCTACCTTCTGACAGACACAGACACCAGTGTTTCTGGTATTGCGTGCTACAGAGGCAAAGCCAGCGGGACAGATGGATGGGTTCCCAGGGTCATGGCAGAAACTTGATAATGGGCCGGGGGAATGCCCATTGTTTTCATTCATTTGTTTACTTATTCATTCATTTGTTTACTTATTCATTCATTTGTTCATCCAACATTTTTTTAGTGGCTACGATGCCCCAGGGACTGTGCCAGGCCATGGGAATACAGCAGTGGACAGACTCGCTGTCTGCCCATGTGACACTCACAGGCTGGGAGAGGAGCTGAGAGTCTCCAGAAGGAGGTTCTAGATTTAACTTTGTTTTCCCGTTGGAGCCCTGCTGGCATAGTGGTTAAGCATTCGCCTGCTAACCAAAAGGTGGGCAGTTCAAATCCACCAGCTGCTCCTTGGAAACCCTAAGTGGCAGTTCTACCCTGTCCTATAGGGTCGCTATGAGTTGGAATTGAGTTTATGGCAGCGGGTGTGGTTTTTGTGTTTTTTGGCTTCCTCATTCGCAATTCCTGATTTGGAGAATAAAATTAGAATTCAGCTGTGGCAATGTTTTTGTATTTTTAAAGCAAGGTGAAATGAAAGTAATGCTTTCTATAAGTTGTCTTTGTGTGTAAAAATGATGTAACTTTGGGGTTAGCTTCGATGAGAAACTGACGGAGCACTCTTCCCTGGAGGTGGTTGGATCTGCTGTGTTACTCCCACTCATCTGCTCACGTGCGCTCTTACCAAGGTTTTTGTATCTTCTGCCTGACAAAGATACCCGTACTGTCTGTAAAAAGGAATTTTACTCACCTGCACCTTCATCTGTTCAGCAAACACTTACGGGTCACTGGTGACCTGTGAGGCCCAGCACTGGGTGTGAGCAGTACTAGGGAGCCAGACGTAGCTCCTGCTCTCTAGGGACTCCCAGTCTTGAGAACAGATAAGACATGCACCCTGACTCTACAGGGCAAGACCTGTCAGTGTTCAAGCGCCCGAGAGAATTGAGGAGGGGGACGTTGCTTCTGGCTGGGGAATTGTGGGCTTCCTTCCCGGGAGATGTGGCGTTTGAGTTGGGCCTGGAGGAAAAGGTAGGACTCGAATGCATGGAGAGCTGGAGGTGGAGCATCCCACAGGCATCACAGAGAAATCACAGAGCCAGTGAAATACAAACCAGGTGGAAGAGCAGTGTAATGGAGTGCCGCATAGTTTCATATAGCAAGCAGGGGTGACAGGCTTGAAAAAGCTAGTTGGGGCCAGGTAGAGGGTCTTGCACGCCAGGATGAAGAGTTGGAATGTTATTCTTTGGGCACTGGGGGGCCATTGAAAGCTTCTGAGCCTATAAGCGATAAGACCAGAACAAAATGAAGAACGCAATATAGTAGAGTGTCAACACTGAATTGAAAGAGGGAGAGAATAAAGAAAAGAGACTGGTTAGGAAGTTACTGCAATAGTGTGAGCATGCTTGGCAGTGGGATTGGGAAAAAGCAAGCAAATTCAAAAGATGTTGTACAGGAAGAACTTCAGGATTCAGCACCGAATTAGGGTATAAACGATGACTCCAGAACTGTGAGCTTGAGTGACTGGAAGGATGGCAGTGACAGAAGTGAAATGGCAGAGTCAGAGGGAAGGGCACCTCGGGAAAGGAAGGCCACAAGGGGTGACTGAGCATACTGAGTACCTAACGGGTCTCTGGCTGGCGTAAAACGTTTGCCCTGGGCTACTAACTGAAAAGGTTGACAGTTCAAACCCACCCAGTGGTGCCACAGAAGAAAGACCTGGCAATCTGCTTCCATGAAGAGTATAGCCAAGAAAACCCTATGGAGCTCAGTTCTACTCTGTAACACAGGAGGTTGCCATGGTTGGAATCCACTAGACAGCAATAGGTTTTTTTTTGTGTGTGTGTGGCAATCTCTTAATGGAGTTCCTGGGTGGTGCAAATGGTTAACACGCTCAGCTGCTAACTGAAAGGTTGGCAGTTCAAGTCCACCCAGAGATGCTTTGGAAGAAAAGCCTGGTGATCTACTTCTGAAAAATTAGCCTTTGAAAACCCTATGGAGCACTGTTCTGAAACACATGGGTCACCGTGAGTCGCAATTGACTCGACAATGACAACTGGTAAAAATCTCTTAATGCTGGAAAAGGGAACACTGACATAGAGAAAAGATGGGGGAATATGGACATTGGTTAGGCTTCTGCAGTTGGTGCACTGGGCGAGCTGTTCCATGCACAACTCCAGGGGTCACTGTTCCATTGGACTTTGATGGGAATGGTGCTCTGGAGCTGTGCAATATGGCGGCCCTGTGTGGGGTGACTACTCATCTCAGCCAAGAGGAAACCATGTACTGTTTGAACTCTTGCTCTTTTGACTGACTGACCATGATCTTTCTCTTATTGCAGCTATCGCCTGTGTGACCCTTCTGAAAAAAAGTTATATGGAAAATCACCTCTCTTTGGACAATATTTTGTTCTGGAAAACCCAGGGATAATCAAAGTGGGAGACCCCGTGTACCTGCTGGGCCAGTAGCAGATCTTGTACGTCTTGGACGTGACCTTAAAAATGACAACACCTGGAGCTCTGTGTTTTGGAACTGACACTTCAACATTTTTTTCAGATCTGTGATTTCAACGTTTTTGTTCTCACGGACTTTGTCTCAGTGTCTCTCAATTCCCACTGCACAAAACAAAAGACACAGTCTGGATAACTCAGCAGGATTTCAGTAAGTCACTTCAACCATAAGACAGGATTCTGAAAACTCCTTGTTTAACTATGATTGTGGAATAATTCTTTCTCCGTCCTCTGCCTTCACCTACCCAGAATGGTAACCTCTGTCATCTCATTACTACTCCTTAGGGAAAAAGAACAAAAAGAGGAAGAATGAAAGGGAGGACCAAAATAATGTGCTAGAATGTTTTATTACCCCTATGCATTGAGCATTCAGTGGAAATTAAATAGCTCCCCCAAGGAGGGCTAGAATGCCATTCCATTATTCTCTGTCTCATGTCAAGTCCCATGCTAGCTTTTAAAAGGGCTTAAAGAACCTGACTTTCAGAAAACACTATGATGTTAATTTTTCAAAGATCTTCTTGGATCTGGCACTGTCGCATCTCAGGCAGCGTCCATCAGGATTTCATGGATCCTTCACAGCAGGCAGTGCCGCCTGGCTGAGGACAGCGGAAATGTTAGGGTGGAAAATCAGTGCACAAGAGTAGTGTTGTTGCCAGACTCGATCTGGGTCATGCAAAAAGCAAGACAAACCAACAGAAACTCCCTTGCCAAGAAGCAAAATATCAAGCATATTCCGTTGTGATTCTGAGCCTTTCTAAAGACATCAGAGTCAACAGTGGCACCAGAGAGGGAATGGCCCCTCATTTGCTGTTGTCTGGGATGCTGTGTGATGTTGTCCAGGGACTGGATGGTGCCTTTCTCAATACCCACTGCCTTTGAGCCGATTCCAACTCATAGTGACCCCACAGTGACCCTTCTTAATAGAAGAACGAAAAGAAATGGTCCTGAGAAGAGAAGGTGCCACCTAGTGGCATTGAATGACAGTTCAGCTCATGCTATTAAAAAGATTGAAAAAGTGCCTTAAGTGGGTTTTATTTGTCTATCCTGGAAGATTGGAGTCCCCGGGTGATGCAAACAGTTAACGTGCTTGGGTGCTGACTCAAAGGCTGGAGGTTCGTGTCCACCCAGAGACACTTCAGAAGAAAGGCCTGGCAGTCAGCTTCCAAAAAATCAGCCATTGAAAACTCTACGGAGTACAGTTCTACTCTGACACGCGTGTGGTCACCATGAATCAGAGTTGACTAGATGGCAACTGGTACTGGTTTACTTGTATCCTGGAAAATTTTTTTAAAAAAAGGAAGTGGTGAGACCTGCAGGTGCTCTCTGCTTCTCTGCTGCAGGTGTTTGATCCCTACAAGTGCTCAGGAAGGTGGCTGGGCTGCCTCCTTGCTAGTCTTATCAGCTCATGACTGGACGTCATTCATCTCGTCAGCTCCTGACCATCTCAAATTGTGGGTGAAAAGTTCTTAAATCTGTGGATGAGAAGATTTGAAATAAATCACTGAAAATCTTTAAAAGGTGAAAAGGCAAACATGTAAGTGCATTGAAAAATAAGTATCTAATTTGTCTGCTGACCATTATAACACTAGGATATGACGAAGTATATCTTTCATTGACACTGTGCCTTTTGATTGTGTAGGGAAGTTGACCCAATCTTTCAACAATGCTTCAAAAAGGTAAATAAATAGAAGGTAATTTGCCTAGTTGCAAGTCTTACTAACTTCTTGGCAAAAAGTCAGACTTTGAAAGGTGAGTGGGCAAAATCAACAATTCTGACCAATAATTCTACACCTGGGTGGAACCAGGTGAACACCCATCTTTGAAAGGATGTCAGGTAAACAGGCTATTTTCCTCCCAGGAGTCGGGCATTGTTTACGTTGGTTTTATAGAAGAGTTCAGTAATAATGGGGGTCAGTGAAGGCTGGTGTGTTGCTCTGATGTTGAGCAGGCTGAGCAGAGCAGAGCTTCTAGACTAAGATGGACTAGGAAGAAAGGAGAGGTGATCTACTTCCAAACGTGAGGACCACAGAGTCACAACGGTCTGACCCGCAACGCCTCGTTGGGATGGTGCAGGACAGGCAGAGTGTCATTTCGTTGTGCATGGGGTAAACCTCACTCGGGGGCCGACTTGATGACCCCTAACAACAACAACAAAGCCTAGCTTTGAGGTAAAGTTACAAGTTAAGAAGTGCGAGTGTATGTGTTTTCTGGTTGATAAATCATTGCAGTTTACTTTCTGCACACCTGGAATGAAGTGGAGAATTAGTGATCCAGATAACCTGGGCTATCACCTTCCCCAGCTGGTCCGCTTTGTGCTGAAACTACAGATTTTGTTGTTGTTGCTGGGTGCCCTCAAGTCGATTCGGACTCATAACGACTCCATGTGACAGAGTAGAACTGCTCCATGGGGTTTTCTTGGCTGTAACCTTTATAGGAGTAGATTGCCAGATCTTTCTCCCGTGGAACCGTTGGGTGGGTTTAAACCTCCAACCTCTTGGTTAACAGCCGAGTGCCACCAGGGCTCCTTGAAACTACAGATAGATGGAGACAAAAATACGGATTCCTCAAGGAGCACTACTAACGGGACTGTGAGAACCCAAGATAGAATTCACACAGGATTTAGGAGCCAATGTGAATGTGTGCTCTTGGAGATCAGCCAGAAGTTAGGGGTCAGATTTGCTGGCTCTTGTCAGTTGCTGTCATGGCGACCTTAACATAGCAGAACTAAACGTTGTCTGGTCCTACCCGTCTACATGATCCTTGCTGTGTCTGAGTCCGTGTTTCAGCTATTGTTTCAATCCATCTCATTAAGGGCTTCCCTCATTTTCATTGGCCCCTCATTTTACCAAACATTGTGTTCTTTTCTGTTGATTGGCCTTTCCTGATGAAGTGTCCAAAGTAAGTGATTCAAAGTCTTGCCATCCTCACTTCTAAGGAGCATTCTGGTTGTATTTCTTTTAAGCCTGATTGTTCATTCTTTGGCAGTCCACGGTATATTCAATATTCTTTGCCAGCATCACAGTTTGGATGTATCAATTGTTCTGTCTTCCTTTTTTATTATGCAATTTTCTCATGCACATGAGGTGATTGGAAAGACCATGGCTTGGGTTAGATGCACCTTGGTCGGCAAAGTGACATGTTTGCTTTTTAAGACTTTAAAGAGGTGTTTTCTAGCAGATTTGCCCAATGCACTATGCTATTTGATTTCTTGACTGCTGCTTCCATGGACGTTGATTGTTGATACAAGTAGAATTAAATTGTTGTCATTTTTTTTTTTGTTTGTTTGATGGCTATTCCTAGATATTTATAATCAGTGGCAAGCTGAATGCTTTAGACCTGAATTTCTAACCTTTTGTAAGGGGTAACATCAACTTCCCCAGTGACCAGTCTGTGTCAAAGGCCACACTTCACACAGGCCCTATCATTCTCAGTGGGAAGCTGGCATTGCAGGGCAACCCTCAAACAGAAGGGGGCACTGAAACACCTTCGTCACATGGATGGGAGTCTCCCTCTGCCCCTCAGAGCCTGAGGAAGATTCCTGTTTGAAGGAAGAGTTTCCAACGACCTCGAGAGTCTTGGAGTAGTTGCCAAGCTCTCTGTCAGTGAGATTTAAAAGCCATTTACTTGTGTTTGTTTTATATTTAATGAGTTGGTTAATGCCAAAGGCAGGCTGATGTCCCGTTTATTTTGGATACTGAATATTTGCACACAATTTCACTTGAAATATAGGGTCAGGGATATAGGCCATCACAGACCCTCAGAAAAGTCTCCTTACAGCAGCGTGTGATTGACATTCTAGATCAGGCCAGAATAGCCCCCTGTGATGGGTGTTTCACTCTGGGTAGCAACGCTGCACTGTAATCAGAGCCGAGAGTTACACAGCGAGAGCTGAATATCTGGAGAAGAACCATGGAGGAAAGACTGTGGGCTGGCAGCCTCCATGTCTTGCTCTCTTGGCTAGTAGACAGGAAAGGCTAGCAGCTCATAACCAGGAGATAAAAGCAACAACTTATATGCACAGAGGGGTCCCTGGGGGGTATAAATAGTTAATGCGCTTGGCTGCTAACCGAAAGGTTGGCGGTTCGAGGCCACTCAGAGCTGCCTCTACTCCTGAAAAATCAGCCCTTGAAAACCTCGTGGAGCACAATTCTGCTCTGGCACACATAGGGGCGCCGTGAATGAGAGTCGACTCCACGGCAACTGGTATACACACGAGCAGAAGGAGATCAGGGTGAGCCTAATGCAAATCAGGCGCTGGTTCCACAGTGAGAGATGTGGGTTCAGGAGATGAGCTTGGGGGGGTCTGCTAACTGGGTAAAGGCGTGTGCGGAGACCTTCGAGATGAGCTTGGCTAGAAAAGTTTGACTTTGGAAACCATCTGTGAGGTGTCACCAACCATAATGGCTGAAGTGCCAGGCAGGTGCCCTCAGAACGCCAAGGGTTTGGCAAATCAAAGCAATCCATGATGGCGGAGAACAGCTATATTGGAGTCATTTCAAAGCCTCTGAGCAGCTCTCAGACAAGAACTGGGTTGTAGGTCTAATGGGTGGTGTTGGTGCCATGCCTAACACTGCAGTCCCCAAAGTTTTGTTGGGATTCTGAGAGTCTGCTTGGAGGGATGCTCCCATGGACCACTAAGTCTGAGAGGTCCTGCACACCTCACTCCTCTTCAAAGACACAGCAGCACCTTGAAGGCTGTGAAGAGACTAGCAGTAGAGAAACCCATTTGTCTGTGTTTAATATAAACCCGTTGCCGTTGAGTCAGTTCTGACTCATGGAGACCCCATGCGTGTCAGAGTAGAACTGTGCTTCATGGGGTATTCAGTGGCTGATTTTTTGGAAGTGGAGGCACCTCTGGGTGGATTGAACCTCCAACCTTTCGATTAGCAGCTGAGCGGGTTAACCGCTTGCACCACCCAAAGGCTCCGTGTTTAATCAGCCCTTTGCACAATTCTTGGACCACCTTTTGAGAAACGCTGCTCTGATTTCTGGGGGAGCTCCAGGCAGGGGTGAGCGGTCCTGCTTAGCGAGAGTGATGCCTTCAGGGGAAGACGGGAGAAGTTAAAAGCATCTCCATCCACATGGAGGAAGCCTGTCTTTGGATGCTCCCTCTTATCTTCCTCCTCTTCCCTCTGACCGGCGCACAGGTGTGGGTCTGAGACTTAAAAGGTTAAAGGAGGCATGGAGAGAGTGTCTTAGACCAGCTCTGCTGTTGGGAGCTTTAGGGAGAAGCATCCTCTCTCTTGGGGCTCATTTTCCAAACCTGCCTTCACACTTGGATAGGGTGGGTTGGGTGAGTCAAGAGAACCCAGACTGCCTTTAATACCGACCTTAAAACAGTGCTGCATGGTATAAGCGCTCCAACCCCCACCTTTACACACACAAAAAACCCAAACCCATTGCCCTGGAGTTGATTCTGACTCATAGAGACCCTATGGGACAGAGTAGAACTGCCCCACAGAGTTTCCAAGGCTGTAATCTTTTTTTTTTATGTTATTCTGATTATTTTTTTAATTGTACTTCAGTTGAAGGCTTACAGAACAAATAGTTTCTCATGAAACAGTAGTACACATATTGTTTTATGACATTGGTTAACAACCCCACAACATGTCAACCCTCTCCCTTGACCTTTTTTTTTTTTGTTTGGTGAAAATATACACAGCCAAAGATACACTATTTCAAAAATTTCTACATGCACAGTTCAGTGACATCGACTACGCTCTTCCAATTGTGCTGCTATTCTCACTTTAGATGAAGGCTTACGGAACAAAATAGTTTCTCATTTAACAGTTAGTACACATTTGCCCTATGACAATGGTTAACAACCTCACAACACATCAGCACTATCCTTACTCAACCAAGACTGTAATCTTTTACAGAAGTGGACTGCCACATCTTTCTCCCAGAGAGCCGCTGGTGGATTCGAACTGCTGACCTTTTGGTTAGCAGCCAAGCGCTTTAACCACTGCACCACCAGGGCTCCTTCATAAATGCTCCAGAACACTTCATACACCAGGAAGGGCACAATCTTTCAGTCTTGCAAGCCTTACATTTGTAACTCCACTGTAACTCTTCTCGGCTAGAGTTGCCCCCACCTCATAAAGCAGAATTAACCCAGGCATTCTGTTGCCCACAACCATACACGTATACGTATGCACTTTATACTATGACCTCATGTCAGCTAGAACAGGCATTGTTTGTTTCTGCCACTTTTTTAGAACTGGACAAGTGAGTTATGATAGTGTCTAAAGTCACCCAGTTTCAAGCAAGGGGAAGAATCTGGCTCAGTATCACACATGTTCTTGGAAGTGGGAAAATAAAAATGTATCTGAGGTACACCCCCATCTGCTCCGACTGTCCTGTCTTCAGAAGAAGGGGCCCAGGCCACAACTCTCACTACGACCCTGCTGGTGGGGGGCTGGTGGGTCCACAGGGTCCCACGCTCTGCAGGCTAGCTCAGAAAGAGGAGTTGCCTTAATCACATTATTTGTCTTCCTAGAAAGGCTATATATAGGTTGTGTTAAGTAACAAAAGTTGCTGAGAAGTAACTTCCCATCCAACTTCTCCCAAGGCCATTTTTGATGGGTGGGTCAAGTTCACCCACCTTTGGCTATTGACCAATCTAATCTTTTCACCCTTGGTGGCCCATAGCCATGCTCTCTTACCTTCACAGAGCATTCTAGACTGTCTTGCCTCCTACCTCCCTCATGGAGCCCACAGTCCCTGATTCTTTCCTTTCCTTCTCTTATGCCTGTCTGCCAACCCCGACCTGTGTCTTCAACAGTCCAGATCCCAGTCTTGGTGGAGCCCCGCACGATCTTATTAAAGTCTAACTTCTATCTCTCTCTTTGGAATTTGATGAGGGAACTGTAAATAATGTATTGTTGTCATAATTATTTCTGATTAATATTTGTACACCTAATAAAGTCTCAGAGAGATTGGGTCCACTTGGTCTAGGGGAGGGGCAGCTTCCAGATGACTTACCCAGCAATTAAAGCAGCCTGTTAGTCGGAGGCCCAGGACGGCCAAGGACAGCTGGAGAGCTCTTCTTTGCAAGCAGCTCTGGTTAACATCAACCAGGAAAGCTCTCTGTAAACACATGAATAATTGATCGTCCAGTGCTCACATAGCTACCGCGGATCTGAGCCCGTATGACTCATTTGCGAGCCGTTCCTGTCGTCTGGATGCCATAACATTGGAGGAATGATGATCATTTCTTGGAGGTTCTTCTGTGGCCAGAGTTGCCAAGACCAAGGCTGTAATGGTTTGTTATGATGACCTTTGTTATTCCATTAGGCTCAATTGCTTTAAAAAATGATGTGTGCATACTTTAGGAACGTTTTTACCCTTCACGTTGACCTGGCATAATAGTTTATATTACAAAATGTATTAATGACAGAGTAGTGTTTTCATGTCCCAAGGACAAATTTTAACAACCATAATCTGCCCTTAGTCATCATAAATATAAATGTATTGGTCAAACAGATCTTGTTAATGTGGCCAAGACAAATGCAAGTCTATATTTTAAGGCAGTTGAAGTCCTAGAGAATATATTTGGATCTGTTCGTGAGGCTCAGAGATCTTGTATATGTGCTATCAGGAGGCTGAGAAAATTAACATGTTTCTCCCTCTGGTTTTGATTTGGCCAGATACGAACGTCTTGGGTATGTCAGCAGGATTTTTCACATAGTTTCTGAACACCATTAATGCCTGATGGGGTAAATCTTAGTTCTTAAAGCTGTAGTCTTCTCATTGTGCTCACAAGGCTTTGGAAAAGAAACAAAGATTTCAAGTTTTAGCCATGTGTGGCTCAAGCAACATTTTCTTGACTTATACTGTGTCTTAAATTTTTTATTATATTGTCCACCCTCCGCCAACATCTGCTTCCTTGAGGTAACAAGGTATTTTTCTGCAGATAAGTGTCTGATATTTTGCATCATTCCAGTTGACAGTCTGTAAGGCGACAGACCATGTTCTGGGCATGAGCTGTAAGACAGAATGAACACTTTGTTTTCTCTTCGTTACACTGCACTCTGAGCAGCATTGGTCTCTATTGTTGGCATCCCCATTTTAAGCTTCTTGGGTAGAAAATAAACCCTTGCTTAGAAAATTCTTTTTAATAGTATTTTTATTTTGAACCGTGAAAATGTATTTAAGGCAGTGATGTGTCTCAAATGCCACTCTCTGAGAGAGCAGGCTGTTTACAGGGGTGAGTTTATCTCCCCCAGATATGATAAACATCCTGCCATAATCTACCTTCTCATAGATATGGGTACCTGGCAAGGACTGATGAGCCCGTCTTCTCTTAGAGCCCTCTAAATCTGCAGTGGTCTTTGGCAACACCAAGTACTGGGCCTAGGAAGATGATTTTGCCTGGGATAACTCCTTTGGTGCTGGCGATTGGGTTATTTTCTAAACTTGATGGTGTGGACAGTGTTAGTCTCACAGTGATAATCTCCTGTGTGGTTTTAACTTTTCGAGCTATTTTAAAATTGGTACATCAGAGACTTGGAGGCCCTTTACTGGAAAGACAGCCCAGGATGCAGCTGCTGAAGGTGCCCCAACCCCATGTAGGCCATCAAGAACCCCAATGGCACCCAGGCCATCAAGATCCCCAACCCTACCCAGGACATCAAGACCCCCAACTCCACAAAGACCATCAAGAGCCCCAGCTCTACCTAGATCATCAAGAACCCCTCTTGCTAAACCTTTCTTACTAAAGAGAGTAAGAAATTGAAATTTAATGAACATTACCTTGCATGAAGGTGAGATAATTTAACTTCAGACTTCTCTTTCTTATTTTAACTCCTTTGGACTTTAACTTATAAGGGGACTTAATTTTGGATTTTGGATTTCCTGGTAATTTGACGTTGGGAGGGGGTTCATATTCAAATGTAGAGCATCTCATTGTCTGCATTTGACTGTTGGAGTGCCTTTATGGAGTCATTTGGTTTTGCTGCATAACCCCTAATAGATTATGTTGGTCAATGTGGCTGGAAATAATTGAAATGGAAGATAGAAGAGGATATATGTTTTCCGTCTTGACTACAGAAAGGCCCTGAAGAACGAAATGTCCCGTACTGACCTATTCAGAACCTTAGGGAGCAAAAATACACACCACCTGTCAGGGATCCCAAGAGGACCTGCAAAGGGCAGGAGTTGGTATTGGAGGAGGCAGCAGGTCTGTGCTGACAGAATTCCAATCTCCTCTCAAGAAGATGTCCCCACTTCCAGTTCACCATAGCCATAATGATTAAGCACAAAGGTTCAAAATACAAAAATTTGGGAGAATTTTTGGGTGGAGGTGGTAACCTCCTTTTCTCTGATCTCATGTATTCAAATGAAGGGACGTTAATTAGTCCTGACCCCCCTCTGCCTCCTCACAGTCTCCTCTTAGGGGAGATCTGATTGGCCAGTTTTGGAGCAACAATTGGGCCCCGCTCTTCTCCTCCCCCTTTCTCTTTGGGTTCCACCTGCTTTCAGCGTGCTGGTGCTCTGGCCCCGTTGGTCCGCGAGGTTAGTGGAGCAGAAGAGACCCTGCCCCCGTCGTAAGAGGCATGCAGTGGTTCAGTGACGTCTAAGGTTCGTCAGATCAATTCAACCCTAGGATTCAGTATTCCAAATTCCATTGCTTCTGTGTGCCTACGTCACATTCTCCAGCCTAGCTTTTGGAAATAATAAAGCAGATACCTTGATCTCGTGAAAAGGAAACAAAACAAAACAAAACAAAAACCCTCTGTATTCAGCCATAAGAAGAAATGAAGTTCTGATGCATGCCACAACATGGATGAACCTTGAAAACATTGTACTGAGCAAAATAAGTCCGTTGCAAAAGAGCAAACACTGTGTGAAATAAGCAAACATATAGAAACCAAAAACTATTAGTGGGTACCAAGGGTGGGAGGAGAGGGAAGGGGGAAGTTTTGGCTTAGGGGGCATTGAGTTTATGTTAATGGTGGCGAAATCATTTGGAAAAGAATAGTGAGAATGGTTGCACAATTTGAAGAATGTGATCAACATCACTGAATTATACACGTAGAAATTGTTGAATTGGCGAACGTTTTGCTGTGTATATTTTCACCAAATTTAAAAAAGTGGAGTTTTAAAAACAAATCAATAGGATTTTTTAAAATTATTAATCTAAGACTGTGTCTGTTTCATCACACCTTGATTTGTGGAGTGCTGTGAAGTCTGCAAGGCACTTTCACCCACTGCATGTCCTTTGATCTTCCTGACAATTCAGGGAGGTAGGATGGATGGGAAAGCCTTTTGCTGCTTCAGTATTATAATCACACTTATCCCTAATGCAAAACTAATGTCAGTGAGGTTCAAGAAGGTTAAGTAACTTGCCCAGATAGTACGTGATGGTCTAGAATTAGAACTCAAAGCTTTTGAGTCCTGATGATGTGCTGCTAAAATATAAGTTGGTAAGAATAAGGCTGAATGAACCCCCAAAACTATTGTCCTGAGATAATCTTTAAACTTTAAACCAAAACTATCCCCTGAAGTCTTTTTTGAACCAAACAATAGTTTATCTTAATAGGTAAATTATGTCTGCCTTGAGCATTGTGCTTTTTTAAAGAGTTATCTTCATGAGATCAAATTGACAACGGCAACTCGAAAGGTTAGATGAGCAGTGAGAACTTGGGGGCAGTGAATGTAAGTCAATAGTAGCGGAACAGTTTGGAGACGGATGGCGAGAATGTTTGCACAACTTGAAGAATGTAATCAATGCCACCGAATTGTATATGTAGAAATAGTTGAAATGGTGTATTAATGTGTTTATTTTCACCAAAATTTTAAAAAGTAAAAAAAAAAAAAAAAAAAGAATTAATTCAAAGTGTGGTAATATCTTCACTTGGAAACTGGTTTAACCCTACAATCTTGTTTCATAATATTGGTTTATGACTTGATGAAGGGTACTTTATAGACAGGTGTGTGTTAAGCTTTAGTACATATCTGGATCACCTCGAGGCCTCACTTAAAGTGGATATTCGTGCATCTGACTCCCAGATATCCTAACTCCTTGCCTCTGCAGTGGGACCTAAATAAACCAAACCAGTTCCTGTTGAGTTGATTCTGACGCATGGCCACCCCATGTGTCAGGGTAGAGCTGTGCTCCTTAGGGTTTTCAGTGGCTGGTTTTTCAGAAGCAGATCACCAGACCTTTCTTCCAAAGTGCTTCTGGGTGGACTGGAACCTCCAGCATCTAGATTAGCAGCCCAGCACTTCAGCATTTGCACTAGCCAGGGGTTCCACAGTGGCACCTAGGAATCTCTGTTTTTATAAGGACGTCAAAATGGTTCTAAACTCTTACCTGATTTTCTACAGACCAAGTAGCCACTCACTCCCTCTCACCCCCCATTCTAATGTTGATCTTTTCTTTAATGGTGTGTAAAGAAATACTAAACCCACAAGTACTGGCTTTCTTAGTAAAATGGAACTCACTAGAATATATCGCTGTGAAGCATGGGTGGATGTACCTAGTTTGGTTGTTGGGTTTCCAGGGATTCAAACACAGTTCCTCTAGCCCTAGAGGACCACAGAGGCTGCTTCTGCCTGCAGTGGGGAACCATCTGCACCCTAAAAGAGAGCAAAGCTCTGAAGGCACTGAACCTGCAACCTGGGCCCCCATGCAACTGACTTAACAAACACAGGCGTTAATCAATGCTGAATTAATTAACCAAGGAAAGGGGGTTAACCACTGTAGACTTCTGCCATGTTTAGAATTTGCGTCTGTGTGTATGCATGTATGAGGAAATAAATGAGAAAATATGCTTTTTAAGAATATTTGCTTCTTTTTTCATCAGTGACTTTTAATGAATCAACAAATATTTTTGTTCTTGTTAGCTGCCTTCTAGTCAGCCCCTGACTCATGGCAATTCCATGCACAACAGAATAAAACGCCACCCAGTCCTGTGCCACCCCCATGATTGGTTGTGGACCAGACTGTTGTGATCCATAGGGTTTCCACTGGCTGATTTTCAAAAGTAGATTGCCAGGTCTTTCTTCCTAGTCTGCCTTAGTTTGGAAGCTCTGCTGAAACCTGTTCAGCATCATAGCAACATGAATACTATCACCGACAGATAGGCTATTGCTGAGCATGGGGTGTACTGGCGGGGAATCAAACATGGATCTCCCACATGAAAGGTGAGAATTCTATAACTGAAGCACCCATGCCCCCCGACCCCAATAAATAATAATGGGATCCAAAAGACAGCATTAATAGTTTGGAGAGGATGGGAGCCATTTTTTTTTTTTTTAGACAAGGTAAGTATTGGGAATGCTGATGAACTCTTTCCACCTTCCCTAAGCGCTGAGAGAAAGTCTGTGTGCCAACTGTTTTTCCTCTTTTTCTACCTCCCAGCCAAGCTTCAGAGGAAACTCTTTACACGTGAACTGGAAAAGATAAATTTCAAGCTTCATTGAGAGCTTTAAAACCTTAAATCCTTCTTGAAAATAACCTGCCTCTCAAGAATCATAAGTCCCAAGGAATTATATAGCTTTTGCTTGGGCTGTGGAATGGTTCCACTATTAACTCTGATTACTTAAATCTCTGAGTAGAAGGATGTAATAAATCCGGAAGTATTTGTTCTGATTCGTGACTAAGCAAAACTGTACAATATTAAATCAGATGTTGTTATAAAACAGGGCTTCAAACCAGTCTGATTGGTTCAGTCATGGTCGAGGAAGCAAAACTGGAACAGACCCAAATTTTTACAATTTGGACACTCTGAAATGGTAACCAAAATGGGAAAAATTAGGAGTTGAAGCCCTGGAATGGGAGATTGGGTTGTTACCAAGTCTGGGGAGAATGACACATTCAAAGCAGCACAGTTGGCTGCCATCTTTGAGCAGGGCAACACTGTTTCCGACTGTGCTCAAAATCCCATGGCCCAGAGATTTAGTTGCTATACAATGTGTACACTGCCCTTGTTTTCTAAGAGGGAGATTAGGTTTCTAGCAGGGCTTTGACCTGTAATTTTTCCTGTTCCTGTTACCGTTCCAGCTCACCCAAATTTTAAAAATTCAGGTCTGTTCTGGTTTTGCTTCCACGGCCATAACTAAACCAGGAAGAACAAGTTCGAAGCCCTGTTCTAAAGATATGAAATGGCATATCTTTTTCCAACTTGGGGCATTGTGGCATAAAGTTTCAGGGAGTCCTAGAAAGTGTTTTTCCATTCTTGGACACCTAGTCTGTTTTCTGCTAGGTTTTATTATTTCTGAGCATGAACATTAAATAAAAGGCCCTCTGTCTAGCTCTCTGTGTTTTCTCAGTGGTTTAGTGAGGCTGAATATAGAGGGGAGTCCCTGGGTGGTGCAAACAGTTAACTTGCTCAGGAGCTAACCCAAAGTTTTATGGTTTGAGTCCGCCCAGAGGTGCCTTGGAAGAAAAGTCTAGTGATCTACTTCTGAAAACTTAGCCTTTAAAAACTCTGTGGAACACAGTTCTGCTCTGACACACATAGGGTTGCCATGAGTTGGAATTGACTTGATAGCAACTAACTTTAGCAGAGAGATGTTCTTTTTACTCCTTTGCATGCTATTGTATGGAGACCTTAGCAGCACATGTGTGTGTCTGTGTGTCTGCTGGGTAGATGGGATAAATGGCATCCTAGCACCCTGGCACGTCTGGGTTGGAAGCGATCTTAGAGACAAGCAAGTTAACCAAGCTTCTCATTACTCAAACTTAGGTTTTTAAACTTAAGGAGCCCTAGTGACACAACGGTTAAGTGCTCAGCTGTTAACTGAGCCCACCCAGTGGCTCTGCAGGAGAAAATATTTGGTGATCTGCTCCCTTAAAGATTACAGCCTAAGAAACTCTATGGGGAAGTTCTACTCTATCATATAGGGTCACTATGAGTCAGAATCGAGTTGAGGGCACTCAGTAAGGTTTTAGGTTTAAACGTGTGTGAGAGAGAAAGCCAGAAAGGTCTGGAGATTGGAAGACATTTTGAAAGGGTAGTGAATTCATCCTCACTCCTCTTGCTATCTGAGTCCTCAAGAAACATGAGGTTTTCTCTCCTTTTAAAGACTTTCTGGGAAAGGGTGTTTTTGTGTACACTCCTGACAAGCATTAGGTAGCCCTAGGGAAGATGCGCTGTCCCCATCCAATAAGTGACAATGCAGGAGCCGGTCCGGAGGAACACAAGTTTGACCATTCTGCCTTTGTCTTCCTCAAGGCCCTGATTCCACTTGCCACAAAAAAGGACCTTCAAATGGCCCCTTAAACTGTCTTGGCAGCTCCCCGTGGTGCCATGCTATGAGTCCAAGCTTCTAGCTTTGCCTCTGTGGCCCCCTGCTCATCTAGAGAACTGCTGAGGGTGGGGCTGGTGGGCTGGTGGGCAGGTCCCACAGCTGACCTGCACCTGTCCTCATAGGTCACTCACCTGGCCTTGTGTGCTGACAGACAATGAAGACACTTCTGGAAAAGCTACACATTCACTTCTGAGTAGCCATGTTGGACTTCAGTTTTCCACCTCAAAGTGGCAGTAATACTGCTGTATGATGCATACAATATGGGAAAAGAACTACAAAAAATTAATAACATACTGTGCTAAAAAGTGACTATAGTTTTTCTTTAAGTCTCATCTGGGAAATTGTCTTAGTTACCTAGTGATGCTATAACAAGAAATACCACAGGTAAATGGCTTTAAAGAACAGGAATTTATTGTCTCGCAGTTCTGGAGGCCAGAAGTCTGAATTCAGGGCTCCGGCTCTAGGGGAAGGCTCTCTCTCTCTCTGTTGGCTCTGGCGGAAGATCCTTGTCTCTTTCAGCTTCTATGGCCCTAGGCATTTCTTGGTGTTCCTTGGCTGCTTGTAGATGTACCTTTACATGGTGTCTGTCTTCTTCTGTATGTGTCTCTCCATGTCTGTTTTCTCTTTTTATAAGACACCACTCAGAAAACTAAAAATAGAACTACCCTGTCACCCAGCAATTCCACTTCTAGTTACACACCCAAAAGACTTGAAAGCAGAGACTCTGTAGCACTATTCACAATGGTCAAAATGTGGAAACAACCTAAATGCCCGTCAACAGATGAATGGATAAACAATATGTGGTACATACATACAATGGAATATCACTCAGCCAGTAGGAGACATGAAGTCTTCATACATGCTACAGTATAGATGGAGCTTGAAGACACTATGCTGAGTGAAATAAGTCAGTCACAGAAGGACAAATATTGTATGACCTCACTTATATAAAAAGACAAGAAAAGGCAAATGTATAGAGACCAAAGCTTATCTGTGGTTACCAGGGGTGGGAGGAAGGGGGGAAGGAGGGGTTAACTGTGATGGTAAAATCTCATTGATTAAGGGTAGGGTTGCACAGTTAATTATTGCAATTGCTGTCAATGAGTTGTACACCTGTAAAAAGTTGAATAGGCAAAAGTTGTATGATAGATATACCTTTAACAATGACCAAAAAAAAAAAAAGAGTAGCTGCTGAGTCTGCTTCTGTACAAAAACCTCATGGGATTTGGTTCCTTGGTTTGGAGGTTTAGGGTTATGGTTTCATGAGACACCCCAGTTAATTGGCTTAATAATGTGTTTAGTGCTTCTGTTCTACCTCCTACCTCATTGAGTAGTGCCTGGGGTCTTAAAAGCCTGTAAGCAGACATCCAAGTCACGACAATTAGTCTCTATTCTCCTGGAGCAGCAGAGGAAGAAGGAGAGTCAGGAATAGGAGAAGGATATGGAGTGTGTGGCTAATTGCCTCCATGAAGAGCTGCCTCCTTTGCCAAGAGACCGGAAGAACTGGATGGTGCCCAGCTAACATCTCTGAACATTTTGATCAAAGATTCTATAGAAGAATCCTGATCAAAAGAGAGAAAATGCAGAATAGAATTTCAAATTATCATGGACTCTAGACTTTCTGGAGCCATGGAGGCTGGAAGAACCCTTGAAACTACTGCCCTGAGATAATCTTTAAAACTTAAACCAAAAATATCCCCTGAAGTCTTCTTAAAACCAAACAACAGTTTACCTTAACTAGTAAAGAATGTCTGCCTTGAGCATTATGGTTTTTCGAGATCTATCTATATGGGATCAAATTGACAGCAGCAAGTCAAAAGATTAGACAGGAACCTTAGGGGGCAGTGAGTTTATGTTAATGGGGGAGGAACAACTCAGAAAAGGAGGGTGAGAATGGTTACTTAACTAGAAGAATGTAATCAATGTCACTGAATTGTACATGTAGAAACTGTTGAACTGATGTAAGTTTTGCTGTGTATATTCTCAACAACAAGAACAAAACCACTACTCAGAAGAGGTTGGTTTTAGGGCCCACTCTACTCCAGTATAATCTAATTAGTGTAACAAAATTAAACTCCTATTTCCAAAAAGGGTAGTATTTACAGGTACAGGGGTTAGGACTTCAATATAACTTTTTGGGGGACACAATTCCATGGGTAACAGGGCTTATGGGTAATTTTTCTTTCTGTACTTTTCAAATATATTATTTTTATAGTTAAGAAAATAAATTTATATTCAAAATGAAACAATAGCCTTTGAACCTTTACGTATGTAATAATCACCTTTAAACAGGATGATTTAGGATATTGATAGCATTTTATGAATTGCTTAGTACTGGCCTGTCCAATGCAGTGACCAAGAGTCCCATGTGACTACTGATCACTTGAAATGTGGCTAGTGCAAATTGAGGTGTACAATAACTGTAAAATACACACCAAATTTTGAAGACTTAGTACAAATAAAAGAGTATAAAATACCTCATTAATCATTTTTACAATGATTATGTGTTGAAAAGATAATAGTTTGAATATACTCAGGTAAATAAAATACATTATTACAATTAATTTTACCTGTTTCTTTTTGTTTTTTAAATGAGGCTACTACAAAATTTGGTGTCCCTGGATGGCATAAATGGTCAGGGGCTCGGCTGCTAACCGAAAGGCTGGCAGTTTGAACCCATCCAGAAGCACTTCGGCAGAAAGGCCATCTGCCATGAAAACCCTACGGAGTGCAGTTCTACTCCGACACTCATGGGGTCACCATAAGTCAGAATCAACTCAATGGCACCTGGCTATTAGAAAATTTAAAATTACGTGTATGGATATTGTATAAAAGTAGAGCACTGTCTTCGACAACACTGGAAGAGGTCCATGGGCCTATACAACGCACAGACAGTTAAGATGTTGTCACCTACTTCATGATGTTGAACCATGGCTTTGGGAATGGGGAGTGACTGTTTAATGACTATGGGGTTTCCTTCTGGGGTGAGGAAGATGTTCTGGACCTACAGCAGTGATGGCTGGACAACCTTGTGACTATTACTGAATGTCACTAATAGTAAATTTGTTATGTGTATTTTATCACATGAAAAAATTACATATGTGGCTCACATTATGTTTCTACTGTTCAATGGTTGTTTAAAGAAAAGTGGTAGGGGATATGGCTTCAATTAAAATAGTGTCTCTTCTAGACTTAGTGGTCTGACAGAGACTGGAGAAACCCCGAGAGTACGGCCCCAAGACACGCTTTTTGCTCAGTAATGAAGTCACTCTTGAGGTTCACCCTTCAGTCAAAGATTAGACAGGCCCATAAAACAAAACAAGACTATATGGGCACACCAGCCTAAGGGCAAGGATGAGAAGGTAGGAGGGAACAGGAAAGCTGGTATTAGGGAACCCAAAATCGAGAAAGGGAGAGTGTTGACATGTCATGGGGTTGGTAACCAATGTCACCAAACAATATGTGTACTAATTGTTTAATGAGAAGCTAGTTTGTTCTGTAAACTTTCCTCTAAAGTAAAATAATAATATAAAAAAGGACAAAAAAAAAAACCAAACAGTGTCTCTGGAAATGGGAGGGAGTGGAGAGAGGTGAAGATGGGCTGAAGACTGCTTGAAGAGGCTGACACTCTTTTCTCTCTCCCTTTGGTAGAAATATTAACATGGATTTTAGCTTCCTGTCATCTTCACAGCCTGTCCCAGGAGACCTCAGCCTTGGGTAGCTCCTGGCCCTTTACAATGCTGGACGCTTGTTTATCTCATTTCACTTTCCCACCACACTTGGCATTCTGCCCGCTGTTATGCTTCTCACTGAGATAACGCTTTCCCTAAAATTCCTCACAGTTCATGTGGTGTTAAGGAGTTGGGATCTTGACAGTTGGAAACAAATAGAATACCCAGATCCGGCTCAACAAGGCCCCGTGAAGAGATTGTTGATTAAGAAAAACTAAAGTCTTTTTTGTGCATCTCTGGAAACTAGCTTCTTAAAAGTAAACCCTGTGAGGCAAAATGGATCTATGGCACTAGAAGTCAGGAGAGTGGTTACTCTGGGCTGGGCGTGGGTAGTGATTGACCTAAGGGGCTTTTAGATATGGGAAAGATTCTACTATTGACCAAGGTGCTGATTACCCAAGGGTGTTCACTTTGTGGAAATTTATTGAACTTGGGACTTGTGTGCTTTAATGAGTGTATGTTATGCGTCCATAAAAAGTTAAACACGCACACACAACACCCTGTGAGGGACAATTTTTTGAGAATGGAAAGCTAACAGTGCCTGAGTGAGTGGACGCAGTGGGGTGAGGTACGTGTTCATAGAGAATGGCCACCAAGGGACAGTGTGTCCCCTTCCTGTGAGGACCTGGACAGACGAGGCCTGGTGAAGAGGGCTGGACGAGGGGCCTTAGGAGGGAGCATCCTACAATCCTCTGACTAGAGATTTTTGAGTCACCCACCTCAGGAAATTCACCTTAGCGCCCTGTCTCTTGTCTCTCCATTTAGAGCACTCACACACAAACAGACCAGGACAGAACCAACCAGATTTTTGTTTTGAATTTTGAATGCTCAAACCAAAGAGTATAGGGGGGGAAGGATGTGAGAGAGAGGCGTTACTTAACAAAACTGTTATGAATTGAATTGTCTCCCTGGCCCACCAAAATAGGTGTTTGGAATACTAACCCCTGTACCTGTGGATGTTACTCCATTTGGAAACAGGGTTTTCTTTGTTTGGTTAATAAGGCCCTATCAGTGTAGGCTTTTCCTAAACCTAATCACTGCTGAGTTATAAGGAACAGCACAGACAAAGAGACAAGCAAGCACAAACTGGGGAAGACAGATGCCACGTGAAAATTGCCGAGGATCCAAAGAATGCCAGGACTATAGGAGCTGAAAGAGACGAGGATCTTCCCCCAGAGCCGACAGAGAGACCTTCCCCTAGAGCCGGCGCCCTGAATTCAGACTTCTAGCCTCTTGAACGGTAAGAAGTTAAGTTTCTGTTCTTTAAAGCCACCCACTGTGGTATTTCTGTTACAGCAGCACTAGGTAACTAAGACAAAGACCACTGCTCGGTTGTTGGGTGTAGGTAGCGCACCAGAGGAAAGCCACATTCTTGGGAGAAACGAGAGCAGTCCCCTTGCTGTAAACAGATGCCACGAGGAAGGGAGAGCCAGCTCCAAGTGACCAGGCCCTGCAGTTATCACCTGCGGAAATCCTGTGTGGGGGTGAACACTGTCCTTAGCGAAGGCTGGAGAAGAGATTACTTAGAGCGGAGGGGGCTGAGAATGCAATTGTGGGAGGTTATTAGGCAGATAGTGGCTGGAAAACCAGAGACGTGGGGGAGACGGGTCGGAAGAGCTTAAGCGGAAATGGGGGAGGAAAAATAAATAAATGAGATAAGTAACTGCATTTGCTTCCTCCCTTATTACCCTTTTGTTTTGTGTCCAGGACCGTGGTTACCCCCGAGATCTTCCCTTCTGGAGACAACAGCCTGGAGGCTGCATTTGAGCACCAGGCCTGGCCCCTCTCTTCCCGCCCTGTACACCCAGCCTTGTGCATCCACCCCACTCCAGGGAACTGCAAAGAAGCCCGCCGGACGCACTTCCCAAGGCCTGCCGAGGCGGGGTTTCCACAGGCTCCCATGTCTACCCCCATCCCTACAAGTGCAAAGAGCACCAGGCGACATGCCCAGCTGCCCCCGCCATATACACTCCCACTGAAGAGACCAAATGTTGGAGTCACTGTGGGGTGGCTGGGTCAAGATGGCGTAATCGCAATGCTGTTGGCATGTGGAGAGGCTTTCCTTTTCTTGGATCACAACTGGACATTCTCAGGTTGGCTCCAGGCTGAAGGGCTCATGTCCAGGCACTCCCGTCTGCTGGAAAACAGAGCTCAGGGTTCCAACATCAGCGTAAACTGCTGCCGTTGGAAAAGCTTCAGACCTTATGAGAGGGCAGGAGGGCACTGGCAGGTGGTAGGGAGAGGAGCTGGTGTGGTGAAACCTGTGTTCACGCCAGGCTCTGGCGTGGCTGACTGCGTGACTACTGGCACGTCTCTTACCTTTGTGAACCATAAAACAGGCGTGATGAGGATAATACCTACATGTAAGGTTATTGTGAGGATTGAGTAACATAGTGTATATGTAAAGAACTTTGCAAACGTCTAAGTGCCTGTTATCGTTGTTGTTAGATGCCATCGAGTTGGTTTCCATTCATGGCCACCCTATGTGCAACAGAGCAAAACAGTGCTTAGTCCTGCTGCATCCTCACCATCATTGTCATGCTTGAGCCCATTGTTGCAGCCACTGTGTCAGTCCATCTTGTTGAGGGTCTCCCTCTTTTTCGCTGACCCTCTACTTTACCAAGCAAGATGTCCTTCTCCAGGGACTGGTCCCTCCCGATAACATGTCCAAAGTACATGAGACGAAGTCTTGCCAACCTCACTTCTGAAGAGTATTTTGCTGTACTTCTTCCAAGACAAATTTGTTCGTTCGTCTGGCAGTCCGTGGTATATTCAGTATTCAACACCATAATTCAAAGGCATCAGTTCTTTTTAAACCAAAAAAGAAAAACCAGACTCTTTGCTGTTGAGTGGATTCTGACTCACAGCAACCCTATAGGACAGATAGAACTGCCCTGTAGGGTTTCCAAGGAGCTGCTGGTGGATTTGAACTGCCGACATTTTGGTTAGCAGCTGAATGCTTAACCACTGTGCCACTAGGGCCCCCAGCCCTTCTTATGTCTTCCTTATTCGTTGTCCAGCTTACACATGTATATGAGGTAATTAAAAATATCATGGTGTCTTAGTTATCTAGTGCTCCTATAACAGAAATACCAGAAGTGGATGGCTCCAACAAACAGAAGCTTATTCTCTCACAGTTTAGAAGGCTAGAAGCCCAAATTCAGGGTGCCAGCTCCAGGGGAAGGCTTTCTGTCTGTGTTGGCTCTGGGGGGAGGTCCTTGTCATCAATCTTCCCCTGGTCTAGGAGCTTCTCAGGTGCAGGGACCCTGGGGTCCAAGGGACATGCTCTGCTCCCAGATTTGCTTTCTTGGTGGCCTGAGGTTCCCCTGTCTCTCTGCCGGCTTCTTTTTTATATCTCAAAAGAGATTGATTCAAGATACAACCTAATTTTGTAGAACGAATCTTGCCTCATTAACGTAACTGCCTCTAATCCTGCCTCATTAATATCATAGAGGTAGGATTTACAACACATAGAAAAATCATATCAGATGACAAAATGGTGGACAATCACACAATACTGGGAATCATGGCCTAGCCAAGTTGACACACATTTTCAGGAGGACACATTTCTATCCATAACACGTGGCTTGAATCAGGCACACATCCTCAAAGTGACATCTTTGCTTTTTAACACTTGAAAGAGGGCTTTTGCAGCAGATATGCCCACTGCAATAGTCATTTGATTTCTTGACTGCTGCTTCCATGGGCGTTGATTGTGGATCCAAGTCAAATGAAATCCTTGACAACTTCAGTCTTTCCTCCATTTATCATGATGTTGCTTATTGG
>NW_004443975.1:15084985-15102572 GCF_000243295.1 Trichechus manatus latirostris | reverse complement strand
ATGGTGAAATGATACAACCCTGACACACACCTTTCCTGCCTTTAAACCATGCAGTATCCCCTTGTTCTGTTCAAACAACTGCCTCTTGGTCTATGGACAGGTTCCTCATGAGCACAATTAAGTGTTCTGGAATTGTCATTCTTCTCGATGTTATCCATAATTTGCTATGATCCACACAGTCGAATGCCTTTTTGTAGTCAATAAAATACAGGTAACCATCTTTCTGGTATTCTCTGCTTTCAGCCAAGATCCATCTGACATCAGCAATGATATCCCTTGTTCCACATCCTCTTCTGAATCTGGCTTGAATTTCTGGCAGTTCCCTATTGATGTACTGCTGCAACCATTTTTGAATTATCTTCAAAATTTTACTTGGGTGTGATATTAATGATATTGTTCTATAATTTCTGCATTCTGGTGGGTCACCTTTGGAATGGGCACAAATATGAGCCTCTTCCAGTCAGTTTGCAGGTAGCTGTCTTCCAAATTTCTTGGCAGAGATGAGTGAGTGCTTCCAACATTGCATCCATTTGTTGAAACATCTCAGTTGGCATTCCATCGATTCCTGAAGCGTTGTTTTTCACCAATGCCTTTAGTTCAGTTTGGACTTCTTCCTTCAATTCCATTAGTTCTTGATCATATGCTACCTCCTGAAATGGTTGAACGTCAATCAATTCTTTTTGGTGCAGTGATTCTGTGTATTTCTTCCATCTTCTTTTGATGCTTCCTGGATCGTTCAGTGTTGGCCCATAGAATCCTTCAATATTGCAACTCAAGGCTTGCATTTTTTTATTCAATTCTTTCAGCTTGAGAAATGCCAAACATATTCTTCCCTTTTCGTTTTCTAACTCTAGGTCTTTGCACATTTCATTATAAGTGCTTAAATATTAGTTATTTGGCAGAATTTTTAGTCAATGAGTTATGACACATGGCTTTGAGGTGGGCAGAAAGTAAATTGCCCAGAAAGTAAATAACTCTAAGAGCTCAAGTTTGCGAATGGTTGACTTTTATTTTACAGAATCTTTAAACAGTGAATTGTTACCATGATTAAATCAATCAACTCCTACCTCTTGCCAGTGAGGGCATTGGTGGTTCAGTTGTAGAATTCTGGCTTTCCATGAGGGAGACCCGGGTTCAATTCCCAGCCAATGTACCTCATGTGCAGCTACCACCTCTCTGTCAGTGGGGGCTTGCATGTTGCTATGATGCTGAACAGGTTTCAGTGGAGCTTCCACACGAAGACAGAGTAGGTGGAAAGGCCTGATAATTTACTTCTGAAAATCAGCCAGTGAAAACCCTTTGGGTAACAATGGTCTGATCCAGTTGTGCGTGGGGTCACCATGAGTCAGGGGACTGTCTTGACCACAGCTAACAACCACCACCACTTAAACCAACAGCTCACGCTGCACAGCTGCCCAAGAGAGAAACAGCTCAACAGAAAACCAACTCAGGTAATTCAGAGCACCTGTCCTTGTGATGCCACCTAGGGGCTCACATCTGAAATCACTTTGTTCTCAGTCCCTATGTGGGGCGTTTCTATCCTGCTCAGCCATGACCCCATCCATACCAATGAGGACACAGGTAAGGTTGCTTCTTCTGCAGCCGGCAGTTGGCACCTTCAGAAGTTATTTTTAAATTGTTTGTTTAAACCGAAGCCAATGATATCAGTTTCTGTTAGACCTGCCTCTCTCAGGGCACTCCTTGGTTTGAAGCTGGGACTTGCCAGGGTGGTAACGGAGGGAGGAGAAGCCGGGAACACCTTTATTGAAAACCTCTTTTACATAGACTGTGAACAATGAGGGCAGGAACCAAATCTTAAAGCCGTTCACTAAATACTTACTGACCACCTACTATGGGCCAGGCACTGTGCAACAGACACAGCATTGCCTTAATTCATAGAGCTAACCACACAGTAAGGAAGACCGCCATTAAGCAACTTATCATACAAATAATCAATTGCAAGTGCAATGAGTGCTGTGCAGAAGTGCAGGGTGCCAAGGGAACATTTCAGCTGAGCCCTGATGGATAACAGTCCCAGCCCAGGGAAGGATGTGGTGGTACTCAAAGTCAGATATAGGGAAAAGCATCCCATGCAAAGGGAACAGCGTATACATGTGCCTTGCATCGAAGGAGGGTCTCTACGTGACGCAAACGGTTAAAGGGCTCAGCGGTCAACTGAAAGGTTGGAGGTTTGAGTTCACCCAGAGACACCTTGGAAGAAAGTCCTGGTGATCTACTTCCAAAGAATCAGCCCTTGAAAACCTTATGGAGTACAGTTCTACTCTGACACACGTGGGGTTGCCACAATTCAGAGTCCACTCAATGGCACTGGACCACCACATGGAAAGGAACATAATGGCACATATATTCTGTCTACCCCTAACCCAATCCTACTTCCTCATTCCCACCTACTTCTTCCCGTGGAACTCTGTAAATATAGTTTCTTGACTAGATACAGAGACGTTATGCTTAGTTATGAAACCATCCGATTTGTACATCTTCTTATGCTTGTGAAACTTGCGTGTGCCTTTTTTGCAGCCCCCACCCCTTCTACAGCCAGCCAAAATAGAAGCCCTAAGAGAAACTGGCACTCTCTTGAGTTTATTATAGTCATATGACTCAGGCAGCTTTTGAGATGAGAATTTAACAGAGGTTTCCGGAACCTTTCCTGGAGACTTGAAGGACATTTTCCAACCTGCCACAGAAGTTCTTGTTGTTCCTGTTGTGTCAGCTCCCACTCACGGCAACCTTAGGTATAACAGAACAAAATTTTATGTATAACAGGTCTGCCATAGAGGTAGGATTATAAAAATGCATCTTTTTCTTAAAAGAAAAGAAGGAACCCTCTGAATTCAAAGTTCTGATTATTTAAAAGGCAGAACCCTTGTCCCATATTTTCATATTCTCTCCCCACATCTGCCTTTTCTACCTCATTTCCTTTTTTATTTCTCTAGTGTAATAATGGTTCCCTGGTGGTGCAGTGGTTAAGAGTTCAGCTGCTAACCAAAATGTTGGCAGTTTGAGTTCACCAGCCGCTCCTTGGCAACCCTATGGGGTAGTTCTACTCTGTCCTATAGGGCTGCTATGAGTTGGAATCGACTTGACGGCAACGGGCCTGTTTTTTTTTAAGTATAATAATAAGCCACATAGAGAAGAAGTTCGTTTTATTTGGCTCTGCTGACATTGTGAGGCACCCTGGTGGTGCAGTGGTTAAAGCCCTCTGCTGCTAACTAAAAGGTCATCAGTTCAAACCCACCAGCCCCTCCTCAGGAGAAAGATGTGGCAGTCCGCTTTTGTAAAGATTTACAGCCTTGGAAATCCTATGGGGCGGTTCTACTCTGTCCTACAGGGTCACGATGAGTCCAATCGACTCAACGGCAGTGGGTTTTGTTTGGTTTGGGCTGACCTTGCTGTGTGACCTTGACCAAGACATTTCCCCTCTCTCTGCCTCAGTTTCCTCAAACATAAAATGGAGGGTTGGAACACAGGACTCAGGTTTCCTTGCAGCTCTGATGTTCCATGATTCTCATGGGAGAACCTCAACAAACAGGCTATTCATTCAGCGTCTCCAAGTGCTACATGAAAAGCCGGAGTCAATTGAAAATCTCTTTTCTTGGAGGGAAACGAGCAGCAAGGCCTTCCTTATCCTCAGAGATAACCTTGGCAGGAGCCAACTTAACCAAAACCTGTTGCCGTAGAGTCTGTTTCAATTCCTGGTGATCCCATGTGCTTGACTACTAACCTAAAGGTTGGTGGTTTGAACTTACCCAGCGGTACTGTGAAAGAAAGGCCTAGCAGTCTTCTTCTATAAGATTAGAGCCAAGCAAACCCTATTGAGTAGTTCTACTCTGTAATATATGGGGTTGCAATGAGTCAAAATCAACTCAACAGCAATGGTTTTTTTTTGTACATTCTACATTGTATTTAGAAACCCTGGTGGCGCAGTTGTTAAGCACTTAGCTGCTGACTGAAAGGTTGGTGGTTTGCACTCACCCAGTGACTCCGTGGGAGAAAGAACTGGTGATCTGCCTTTGTAAAGATTACAGCCTAGGAAACCCTATGAGGCAGTTCTGTCTATCACATGGGATCACTATGAGTTAAAAATCAAAGATGATTACATAGTGTTTGCCAAACCACTGAGAATCACAGCCTAGCCAAGCTGTCACACAGCATTAACCATCATTCTACACTTGGCTTCTTTTGGCCCATGACTGTTGTTTTTCTTCTGTGGTTAGTATATTGAATTTCCACTATTAACACTCAGGTATTAAAAACAAAACACACAGAACAAAACAAACACAGCTTGGTAAATAGCAAGACCGTGCTTTCCTGCTAAACTTCCTTAACAATGGAGGAGTGTTAAGAAAGTAGCTAATGAGCTTCTCCACTTTTTAAAGAAATGTCTTAGAGCAATCCCACAATTAGGGGTTTCCTAAATACGGTGGAAAATAAATGCCTTGAAAGCTTCCAGTTCCATAAAAGCTGGTGAACTAGCACAGCTTCCTCCCTGAGCCCAATCTTGGAGAAGTGAGGGGATTTGATGGATCCCAGACGCTGACAGGAAAGCTGTAAGGATGGTGGTGAGGTTGGAAGCAGCAACATAGAGTGGAAGATAGAACAGTGTCACAGGGGTTGTGCCTAGAAAGTGGTTTCCAGTTGGATCCTTTTCCCTCCTTCATATTTTCTTGGGTGGATCACTGCCCACCCCATGGGTGCTCTAAGGCAGGAAAATAACTGTGTGTCTCAGAGGCAGCATAGTAACCCTAGATCCTGACTGGAGTGGTCAGTGGAGTCTGTCTGGCCAGTCCCTGGGCATCCCCTCACCAAAATACCCCTGCCAATGCTTTGGGTGAGGCAGTTACCACCGATGCAGGCAGCTTCAGACAAAGCAGTGCCAGGTAGGCATTCTGGGAGTTTCCCTGAGGGGCAGAGTTAAATAGGTAGTGATTATTCCCAAATTGCAACATCATCCTGAAGTGCCTGGAGGCATGCACCCTCTTCCAACTCAACTGGAGGCCGTAAAATCCAAGATACAGGCTTTTGACCCTCCTCCAAGCTATTTAATACCAGTAAGGGTGGCTGATGGTCCCCAGTGAATGTGAGTTCAAAAGGAAAAAAAAAAAAAAAGAAGTGAGACCTCCACGGAGCAGAAGCATCATGAAAGAAAGGCCACAAACGAAGCAACATACACCAGAGGAAGCAGCATTAACGGACTGGGCAGAATAGGAGTGTAAATTAAGCATAATAACACGCTCAGAGACCTAAGAAACATGAAGCAGGAATAATAACTTATGAAGAAAAGCCAAATGGAAACACTGAATATGAAAAATATAATTGTTGAAATAAAGAACTCAGTGGTTGGGCTGAATAGCAGAATAGATACAGCTAAAAACAGGTGAACTAGATCAGTTTAAGGAATTCTCCCAGAAAGCATCAAGAGGAGATAAAGAGATGAGAAAGAATGAAAAAAGTTAAAAATGTCTAGGATAAAAGTAAAAAGTCCACTTCTACTATAGTAGTTGTAGAAGGATAGAGAGAGAGAAAAGATGGAGTGGAGAAAATAATCAAAAATAATGAATAAAAATTTTCTAGAAATAAGAAAAACAATGATAGTCTTAGGTTGAAAGACCCATAAAATTCTAAATAAAAAAAGTTTAAAAAAAAATCTAGACATGCTATAGTTTAATTTAAGAATAGCAAAGAAAAAAGGAAAAAATTTTTTAATAAGCTTAACATCTTCAAAGTAATAAGAATCAGACTGACAACAGAAATCTTCAACAGCAGCATTCTACCCAAAAAAGAAAGTAATAATATTTTCAAAGTATTGAAGAAAATGAACTTCGAACCTAGAATGTTACAGCCTGCTAAACCATTCTTTAAATGTAGGTCTTGGCCAACACAGTAAGATAAGAAAAAGAAATAAATGTATAGAATTGGAAGGGAAGATAACTCATTAATTGAACGGTATAGGGTCATCTACTCAGAAAATCTAACAGAATCAACAGATACACTATTAGAAAGGAAAAAAAAGAGCTCCACAAGGTTGCCACTTCGTGTCCAACATACAAAGACGACCACTGTGTTCCTCAACATCAGCAATAACCAACTAGAAAATAAGATACCATTCTCAACAGCATCAAACTCTATAATGTATCTAGTAACTGACTAATAAAGAGAGCACGAGAGATTTATGCAGAGAAAAACTTAAAGCTCTAATATAGGACATGTAAGAATTAACTCAAGGATGAGATAAAAATAATGTCTCGCCTTAATTGTGCTTTTCATGTGTTCTAATACTTTTACATATTTTAGCTTATTTCCTCCTTACAAGAAGCCTATGAAATATGTAATATTAAGAAATCTATGAGCAAAGAGATCAAACAACTTGCCTCACTATGTTCCAGACAAATCAACTAACCTGAACTGAAAAAATCTATCTCCAGAGCCTGTGTTCTTAAACGCCTTTTCTTACATTGGGACCACTTGGTATTGTAAAAGTTGGGCGTGTCTCCTAGATTAAACTATGACGTCATTGCACTTTCATCATATTTCCAGTAGAACTTTTTGGGGAGGAACTTGACAGAAGTAATCTAAAATTAACGTGGACATACAAAAATCTATAAATAGGCATAGCAATTTTGATTTTAAAAACCAAGGGTCATTTCCTTCAGATAAATTAGATATTCCAAATGTGATAGCAGTAAAAACAGAACAGATAAATAAGCCCAGGAAAAGAATAGACAAGCCAGAAAGAGACCAACGTATATATGGAAAATTGGTATGTGACATAGGGTTATCAATGAGGAATCAGAAACAATGGAGGGGAGGATATGGTGGAACAGCATTTTTAAAGGCTGGTAGGAAAAAGTCTGTCAACCCAGAGTTCTGTATTTGGTGAACATTTTCTTTAAAAATAAAGGTGAAATAAAGGCATTTTCAAATAAGCAAAAACGGAGAGAATTTATTGTCAATAGATCTGCACTAAGGAGCCCTGGTGGTGCAAGGGTTAAGTGCTCAGCTGCTAAAACCAAAATCTCAGTGGTTCAAACCAAATCATATGGGAGAAATAGAAAACAAAGAACCAAATGGTAGACCTAAATCCAACTATGTCAATAATTACACAATTATAAATGTATCAAACTCTCCAGTTAATAAGCAGAGATCGTCAGAGTAGATAAAAATGCAGTACCCAATAATATGCTCTCTTAAAGAGAGTCAACTCTTCAGACATAGATTAGACTGGACTATGGGACATAAAATGATACTTGTGAAGAGTGTGCTTCTTCGCTCAAGTAGATACATGAGACTAAATGGGTGGCTCCTGTCCAGAGGTGAGATGAGAAGGCAGAGAAGGTCAGGAGCTGGTTGAGTGCACACGGGAAATCCAGGGTGGAAAGGAGAAGTGTGCTGTCACGTTATAAGCAGAGCAGCTAGGGACACATAGCAATGTGTGTATAAATTTATGTATGAAAAACTGACTTGAACTGTGAACTTTCACTTAAAGCACAACAAAATAAATAAATAAATAGAAGAGAGGAAAAATTTTCAATATTAAGAATAGGAGGGGGATGTCACTACAGATCCTATAAACATTGAAAAGATAATAGGGAAATATAAACAACGTTAAGCCGATAAATTCAGTAACTTAGATGAAAAGGACTAATTCCTTGGGAAAAAAATAAAAAGGGCTTACCAAAACTGGTACAAGATAGAATGGAAATAGTGAACAACACAATATCTGTTAAATAAGTTGAATTCATTTTCATTATTAAAAAACATCCTCTTAAAGAAAGCTCCAGGCCAAAATGACTTCACTGGTTAATTCTACCACTCAGTCTTACCCAAACAGTCTTGCCCAAACTCTTCCAGAAATTAGAAGAGGAGGGAACAGCTACCAACTCATTTTATGAGGCTAGCATAAGCCTGATGCCAAAACCCGTCAAAGAAATTACTAGAAAATCACAGACCAGGATCCCTCATGAACGTAGACACAAAAATCCGTACTTAAACAAAATGTTTGTAAGTTGAGTCTAGCAATATATAAAAAGGATAATATCAGAACATCAAATTTTGGCAAGGCTATGGAGCAAGTAGAAATCTAATACATCATTAATCAGAGTGTAAAATGGTACAACCACTTGGGAAAATGTTTTGGCAGTTTTTTATAAAGTTACATAAGTATATACTTACCCTATGAAACAGAAATTTTATTCCTAGATATTTATCCAAGAGAAATAAAAACCTATGTCCACAAAAAGACGCCTAAAAGAATGTCTGTAGCAGCTTTATTCATAATAGCCGACAACTGAAAACAACTCAAGTGTCTTGGAATTGAAGAACAGATAAATCAGTTCTAGTATATTTGTACAATGGAATACTACTTAACAATAAAAAGAGAAGAAATACTAACGCGTGCAACAACATGGATGAATGTCGCAGACGTGCTGAGCTCAAGAAACCAAACGTAAAGCAGTATTCCATTTATACGAGGTCAACAACTAGCAAATAAACAAAAACCTCTGGTGGAAAATAACTACAACATGGTTGCCTCTGGTGGAAGGATGGTGAAAGAAATGCTTTCTCTCTTGAGATCTTGGGTTGCATGAGTGTATTTATTTGCCACAGCTCATTGAATTGTACACTTAAGATTTGTGCATTTCACGTCTGAAATTTTTACTTAAGAAAAAAGAACTTTAAACAAATACTAAACTACTTAATACATTTGCTAATTGAAGTGATACAGATTGGTGAGTAGATATAGTGAGGTTAACGGGGGTGCCAGGTTTCTCATTGTTAGAGAAGGGAGTTAAAATACAGCAAGAAGGAAGTGTAGAATACATCCTGTGTTGTTGGATTGAGACTGGAGGTATCCGTATGAACTCATGAATACATATATTATATACCATATATTATATTGGCACAGTGGTTAGGGTGCTCAGCTGCTAATCGAAAGGTCAGTGGTTTGAAACCGTCATCGACTCCAGGGAGAAAGATGTGGCCGTCTGCTTCCGTAGGATTTACAGCCTTGGAAACCCTAGTGGGTTGCTATAAGTTGGAGTCGACTCATGGCAGTGGGTTTGGTTTTTTGGTTTATACATATATTTCCTAGCCGCTGCTCTCTGAGAGGACCTAGAGGCTATGACGAACCAGCAGAGATGATCCCCTCTAATGCCCAGCTCTTGGTTTCTTAATGACATTTTCCATTAGAGCAAAGGAAGACTCCTTAGAGGAAAGGCTGATTCCAGGGCTGGGGCAGGACAAGTACAAGATGGGCCTGGAACATCTTATTGTGCCAGAAAGTCAGGAAGTGCTCAGCCAATCACAAGGATGTATGAAAAGGATATTGGCGCTAGTTTGACATGACTGTCACTGGCCAAATCTGTGACAATAAAATAAGAATCCATGAATCATGCTGATATTAATAAATAAATATATGTGGGTAAAGGCCAAGCTCTTCCTTACAATAGAAGGAATGAGGAAATTAGATAAATCCTCAAAACTAATGAGTGGGAATTTGATGCGGAACAGAATATTTATATAGTCTTGAAGTATCTCCAATATATGACTTATTAGTTATGAAGGAAAAATACTGCCATTACAGTGGATGAATCTGGCAGACATCACCTTATATTAAGAAACATTAGATGAACCTAAATTGAAGAACATTCTGCATAATACTTGGTCTGCACTCTTCAAAAATGTCAACATTGAGGGGGAAAAAGTGGAGGAATTGTTCCGAATTAAAAGAGGCTAGAGAGAAGTGAGAACACAGCCCTGTGCATGATCCTAGATTGGATACTGGCCGGGGAGAGCCAAAGGGTTGTAAAGGACACCACTGGGACAATTGTTGATGTTTGAATATACACTCTGGATTAGATAATACTATTGCATCAATGTTAAACATGCTCATTTTGATAGTAGAACTGTTACCTGTGAGAGAAGTTTCTTGTTGAAGGAACTAAACATTGAAATAGTTAAGAATAAAGGGGCCCGATGATATTTCCAAGTTACTCTTAAATAATTTAAAACTGCATACATATAAATACAGACAGGTAGATAGGTAGTCAGGTAGAGAATGATAAACCAAATGGGACAAAATGTAAACAATTGGTAAATCTAGAAAAAGGGTATATGAGAGTTCCTTGCACTATTCTTTCCACTTTACTGTAAGTTTGAAATTGTATCACAATTATAAGTTATCAACAAAACCCACAGGGAAAAGATTGTTTAGTAGGGGTAATTTAAATACCAAAAACACCAAACCCGTTGCCATTGAGTCCAACTCATAGCAACCCTATAGGACAAAGTAGAACTGTCCCATTGGGTTTCCAAGGCTGTAAATCTGTATGGAAGCAGACTGGCACATCTTTTTCCCTAGGAGTGACTGGTGGTTCAAACCGCTGACCTTTAGATTAGCAGCCAAGCGCTTAACCACTGCACCACAAGGAGCAATTCATAAGATTGTGACGCCTGAGTTGGGAGAGTCTTAAGTGGGCTTGAATTTCACTCTCATTGCACAAATGAATGGCAGTTCATGTGGCCCTGGCTGCCATCCTTTGCTATCGGGCCTGGTGGGCAGGCATGGCCCTTGCTAGGAGAATGCAGGCTTTCCATTTTCCTCCAGCCCGTTGCAATATTTTGCATATATTAAGCCCTCAATTATATTAAATTAATAAGTGAAGATATGCTAAGATTAAGTCTGGAAGAATCTGGTTGTGGCATCCTGACCCTTGCTTTCTACTGATGCCTGCAGAGAGGTGTCATCAGTGTCTTGTACGCTATTCAGCATTTAAAAACTTAAAATAGTTTTATAAATCTTAGCATGAATTACTATATCTGTCAGTCGTCGGCAGCTCAGGATTCAATGAATGAGAAATATATTTTCCTACAGACAGTCTAGGATGCAAAACACATTGTTCATACTTCTGTGGAAAAAAAAAGAAACAATAAAGATAAGATATTGTGAGAGCTTTGAAGTGCTCAGGACACAATGGAAGGCTCCTTTGTTGAACAGCGGATTTTCCTAACGCCACTCAGCCAGATTCTTATCAAACATTTCTGAGCAGGAGACAATGAAAGTGACCCCGCACGAATCAAAGAGCAGAAGAGAAATGTGCTGTGATAAAGGCTGAAAAGGAGGCAGGCGAGGGCCTGGGTTCTCACTGAAAACAAATAGGCCGAGTGGGGAGAGGGGCACACTCCATCTTCAGCGACCTTTATATAGTTCTGACGGAGAGTTGTTTGCCCTTGAAAATGAATGGTGTGTTGGAGAAAGCTGCCTCGCCTGGCCCTCTGGCCTTTCCATTGCACCATGCAGCCACATTAAAGAGTCCTCTTCAGTCACCCTACAAGGCAGGTCATCATCAGTATCCCTGCTTTGAGGCAGAGCTTAACTGAAGCAAGGGCTGTGGCGTGACTCGGTAATACGTCTTAAGTATGTGAGGGTCATGTGGCGGAGAATGGCCAGCAGCCGTCCTGGGGAGTCTCTTCTGCCTTCTGAGGAGAGGGTGTGAGCCGAACCCAGTAGGAAGGGAGTGATAGGAGCTCAGGGAAAAAAAAAAAAAAAAAGGAGTTCATGATTTAGGGCAGAGTGTTCCCTGCGATTTGGGGAAGCTTTCTGAGGGCAGGAGTCTGTCCTCTGCCTTTTGGTTAACCACCACAGCATCTATAAGATATACATATTTCCAAAAAATACATGCTCAATTGATTGATTGATAAACATTCTGGAAAACTCTTTATGCAGGAATCTTTCAACCAAGGCTAGAGACACATCAGTCTGGGTTGACTTGAGTTACCAAGAAGAAATGATTCTCCAAGGTCATGCCAGTTTTTGGGTTCCATAGCTGGTTCCAATCTGATACTGTTGTTGTTGTTCTTAGCGGCTGTCGAATCAATTCTAATTCATGGCGGCCCCATGTGTGCAGAGTAGAACTGTTCCATAGAGTTTTCAAGGCTATGACCTTTCAGAAGCAGATGGCCAGGCCTGTCTTGCAAAGCCTCTGGGTGGGTTTGAATTGCCAACCTTTTGGCTAGTAGTCGAGGGCTTAACCATTTGCATCTCCCAGGAAACCATACTTTGATACTGGCTCTGTTCATTTCAGTTCAAAATGTAGCTGGGTCAACCTTTCTGATCATCTACTATGTGGAAGGCAATGGGCAAGGCTCTGGGTGGATTGCAGAAATGAATTAATCATGGCGCCTATCCTCATAAAGCAAAAGGTGGAATGGGAGAGAAAGATATGCATATAACTTCTTACAACATGGGCATCTGAGACGTGCTATCTTAAAAATCTAATCAAGGTTAATGAGACCACCTATGAGAAAATGAAGATTTCCAGTTTGGGAATGGGGGGGGCTAGAGGGATAATAATAACACAAACTAATGTTACTATGTGCCAAGGAGGTAACTGTTTTCTTTGGATTATTTTACTTCATCCTTACAACAACTAGATACAATACGTACTAATGTTATTTTCATTTTACTCACGATAATATTGAAGCACAGAGAAGTTAAGTAACTTACCCAAGGTCACACAGCTAGCAAGCAGTCCCCAGAGCTTAAGTCTTAAAGGAAAATAATGTATTTGTTGTTGTTGTTAGTTGCTGTCAAGTTGGCTCTGACTCATGGTGATCCATGTACAACAGAAGGAAGGCTGCCCAGTCCTGTACCATCTTCACTATCGGTGGTATGCTCGAGTCCATTGTGGTGGGTGCTATGTATTTTGAGTGCCTTTTAACCTAGGGGGCTCAATTTCCAGAATTATTTGTGCCAATATTCTGTTATGATCCATAGGGTTTACACTGGCTAATTTTTGGAAGTAGATTGCCAGGCCTTTCTTCCTAGTCTGTCTTAGTCTGGAAGCTCTGCTGAGACCAGTCCACCATGGGTATTTGAAATGGGCATAGCTTCCAGCATCATAGCAACATGGAAGCCACCACAGTGTGACAAACTGTCAGATGGGTGGTGATTAATGTTGGTAGCACTGCTATATTCCAGCCTCTGGGTCAGGTGTTTTTTTTTTTAACATATATTATTCATTTAATTCTCAAGATAACTCTGGAAATAAATATTACCATCCACATTTTACAAATCTGAGCTTTAAAGAGATTAAATGACTTGACTAAGTGCATGGCTAATAAATATCAAAACAGCTATTCAAACCCAGGCTAGTGTGGTCTCAAAATATGTCATTTCCACCATGCACAAAGCTGCCTCAAGAAGAAAATGGCCACTGATCTCTCAGGGCTGCAGGATCCACAGGCAGCCGGCCATGTCCAGCCCAGGGCAGGTGGGAGGTCTCAGGCCAGGGCCCTGACAAGTCTCCAGCCCACGGTCGACCCCTCTGCATGGATGAACCGCCACCCGAAGACCTGCAGCAACAGCAGGCTCCAGGCAGAGCTTCCCGCTCCTCAGAACAACTGGGTGGTTGTATTCATTTTCTATTGCTGTGTAACAAATGACCACAAATTTAGCAGCTTAAAAACACACACATTTACTAGCTCACTGTTTCCATGCATCAGGACTCTGGGTGTAGCTTAGCTGGGTCCCCTGCCAAGGGTCTCACGAGGTGCCATCAAGGTGTTGGTCAGCTGCATTCTCCACTGGGACTCGGGATCATTCAGGTTGTTGGCCCCTTGTGGTTGTTGGACTGAAGCCCCAGCTCCTAGACACCACTCCTCTCCACGGTTCACATCACGGCCGTTTCCTTCTTCAAGGCCAGCAGGGGAGTCTCTCTCTCCTGGGGAAGGGCCTGTTCTCCTTGCAGGGGCTTTTCACCTGATTAAGTCAGGCTCACCCAGGATAATCTTCCTTTGGATTAACTCACAATCAACTGATTTGGGACCTCAATTAGATCTGCAGAATCCCTTCATCTTTGCCATATAACATAACCAGGCGTGATTTTCTGTCATATTCACAAGTCCTGCTCACACTCAAGGGGACGGGATTATACAGGGCATGTATGCCAGGAGGAGGTAGCTTTGAGGCCTTCTTAGAATTCCACCTACCACAGTGGGCCTCATCCTAACGTCGTGGATGCTGTGGACCCCTGCAGGTTAAACAGAACCCCGTTATCTACACAGGGCCAGAGCAGAGTCTGTATCTGAGCTGCACGCTCTTTGGAGTTGAATTTCTCCACTTTCCTTCATGCAGTGCTCACACACCACCGTCAGTCAGTTTTGGCCATGGGTCAGCATTTATGATGAGAAATTTCCTGGGAAAAGGGTGACATTTATGTCTAAAGGTTGATTTGGTGGCTAGCCCTGGTGATTCTCTTTGACTTATCTCTGCTTCCCCTCCCCACCATTGTTGGCAGTCAAGAATTGGTTGCACGTATTATTTATTGAAAGAGCTAAAAAAGGAAAAGGCCAAGGCTAACGTCTAATAATTGAAAGGATGTATCTCAAGGAAGCAACAAGTCTCAAGACATCATAATGTGCATGGGTGGAAGTGGCTTCTAGAATTGAAGCTTGTATCTTTAAACAGACTTGGGAAACAGCATTTTCATTTAACCAAGGAAATCTTATACATAAACAGACGTTTATTAGTTTTTCAAAGATTGTCTTTTGAGACCCAACCTTAGGTTTGTGTTCTTTGGTTTTGTTTACCACTCACATACATATTCACTTAGCCCAGAGTCCCTCGGTGGCACAGTTAAGTGCTCGACTACTAACAGAAAGGTTGGCGGTTCAAACCCACTCAGAGGTGCCCTGGGAGAAAGGCCTGGCAATCTACTTCCAAAAAATCAGCCATTGAGAACCCTACGGAGTGCCGTTCTACTCTGCACCCCTGGGATCGCCATGAGTCAAACTGACTTGGTGACACCTCGTTTATACTTAACCCTAAGGATTTGGATGATACAAGAAGGCCCAGCCTGTGACTCTAAGCAAATTTGTAAGAGAGAAAATTTAGGGATTTCAAAATGTCCATCTGAAAATGTCTAGTATTTCAATATCCTTAGACCGTTTATGCAATAGTAATGCCAAATAAGAGAAAACTTTTGCTCCAAAGTCCCTTCTGAGAGTGAGCCATCTTTTAATGAACAGAACACACCATTCTGATCACAGGCTGGTCTTTAGAATAAACTTAAGACGAATGGAATTTAGTTCTACCATTCTCCACTCCTTCCATTATCAACTCTGCTCCGAACTCAACCAGCTCGCAGAGACTCGTCTCCTAGAGTGGGGTGAGGTAGGTTAGACTGGAGAGGGACAGAGGGACTTTGTGGATCTGAACATCTGGGGCCAGACTAGGACCAGAGTGAGCCTGGAATATTCTTTCGGTCTTCCTCCCCCCCAGTCACCCACCCACTCCAAACAGCCTCAGCTTTGAAGGCCTTGATGACTTTAAATGTCTTCCTGGGTCTGTAATGAAGATGCTTATAAATATCACACGCGATCCATCACTTCAGTGTGAAATTTCCTGATACCAGCAGGGCGTTTTTAAATACAACTGGCAACAAGAAGCGTCTGGTCTGAGATTCAAGTTACTGGTTTTTTTTTTTTTTTAATTATTATTATTGTCTGCCAAGGACAATATATTTTTTTCCCCTTCTTCAAAATAAACATTGTGCAGGAATGTGCCTCAGCAAATAGCTGGGGCTCTATTATATTTCATGCAGCTTTCTAAACAATTTCCAACCCTGGACTGGCCTGGTGTCAAACAGAAGGCAACCAACAATAGCAAAATCCCATTAAAGCCGAGAAGGTTCCTTCCTGAGGTAAGCCTGGCCAGAAATAGTCATCTTGGCTCATTCTCCAATTTGGCACCAGGGACTAATAACACACGGTCTCCTAATGGAAATTATCTAGTTTCATCCAAGAGCCCCTCCAGAGACAGCCGGGCTGACGCACTAACAGTCAATATAACAACATTTTTCTTGAAGTGCTGAACAATGGGCCTTTGGAGAGACTGTGATAAACCACGTCAGACTCCGGACAAACACAAGTGTAAAAATAGGCATCAGAGACATTGACATAGCCACCTAACTTCTCAGGAGGGAGGCCCACAGAGGAAGGTTTGCTCAGCATGCTTGTTGGGAATATACTTCGTCTGATGTGGTGGGAGAAGGACAGTGGAGAAAGAAGGAAAAGGGAGTAAGCACAAAAGAAATAAAAGACAGAACAAGAGTAAGCATGGGGAAAGCATTAAGAAAGTATAAAGAAAAGATGGAAGAGTTAATTCTTCATCTGTGGTGCAAAGTATTTAGCAACCATGCATGGTCAGTTGCTATAAACCAGACATTGGGTGTTGTGATGGTTAAGGTTATGTATCAACTTGGTTAGGCCATGATTCTCAGTGGTTTGGCAAATAGCACCCTCTTCTCACTTATCAATGTGATTAAGTTCCAAAGATCAGGTCGTTACGTGAAATCACTGTTATGCAAAAATGGAGGATGACCACCTCAGATCACAAAATGGAAGATGACTATATCATTATATAACTGCCAAATTCCATCATTCCATAACTGCCAAACCACTGAGAATCATGGTACAGCCAAGCTGACACATAACCTCAACTGTCACAGCCAGCGTTATTCTCACCTCACACCTCAACATTTGTTACTGCCATACCTATGTCGTTAATGCACAAAATAGTCGGATAGTAGATTTCTTATTATTGTCGTAAATGTGAAATATCAGATGATGAGATAGTCAATAAATGAGGAGAAGATGTATTATGTAATCATCCTCCATTATGTGATCTGATGTGAGCAATCAGTTGAAAGTCAATCAGTTTCCTTGGGGGGTGTAGCCTGCATCCAGTACATATGAATGTTCTGGCCAAGCTCTCTCTGGATCCTGCATCTGACTCGTCATCCTCTGACCTCTGGTTCTTGGAACGTGAGCCAGCAGCCTTCTGCCTGACCTGCAGATCTTGGGATTCACCAGCTTCCACAACCTGTGAGCCAGGAACCTTCCACCTGACCTGCCCATTTTGGGTTCGTCAGTTCCTGCAACCACGTGAGTCAGGAGAAGCCTCCAGCCTGATGCCTGACCCATGGATTTGGGATTGCTAGCCTTCACAACCGCGTGAGCCATTTCCTTGAGATAAATCTCCCCTGTATATTTATAGAGAGAATGCAGACTAAGACACTTAAGATTCCCATTCACATCAGGGGACTGTTTTTCAAATGCTATGTGCAAGGCACAACCAGAAGGAAATAATACTCCATTTAAGCACATGTACGTCTTTAATTCTTAAAGGAGATATATATATATATATATCCTCATGATCATCTACTATGTGGAAGGCAATGGACAAGGCTCTGCTCCTGCTCTTGAAAAGCAAAGTGGTGGAATGGGAGAGAAAGATACATATGTAACTTCTTACAACATGAATATCTGAGAATATGAGAAGTGCTGTCTTAGAAATCTGATCAAAGTTCACATAACCACCAAGGATAATCCTGTTGGTCTTTTAAAAGTGCTACTGGGTGGTGAAGTCACTTCCGAGTTTCACCGTTCAGCCGGGGATTGGACAGCCCCATAAAACAAAACGGGACTAATGAGGCACAGCAGTCCAGGGACAAGGACTAGAAGGCAGAAGGGGACAGGAAAGCTGGTGATAGGGAACCCAAGGTTGAGT
>NW_004443975.1:14999514-15084885 GCF_000243295.1 Trichechus manatus latirostris | reverse complement strand
CCAGGGACAAGGACTAGAAGGCAGAAGGGGACAGGAAAGCTGGTGATAGGGAACCCAAGGTTGAGTAAGGACAGTGTTGACATGTAGTGGGGTTGTTAACCATTGTCATAGGGCAACATGTGTACTGTTTAATGAGAAACTGTTTTGTTCTGTAAACCTTCATCTAAAGTGAGAACAGCAGCACAACTGGAAGAACGTACTCGATGTCACTGAATTGTGCATTAGAAATTTTTGAAATGGTGTATCTTTGGCTAAGTACATTTTCACCAAAAAAATAAAATAAAATACAAAGGTCAAGAAGGGAGAGGGTTGACATGTTTTGGGGTTGTTAACCAATGTCATAAAACAATATGTGTACTGACTGTTTAATGAGAAACTATTTGTTCGGTAAACCTTCACCTAAAGTACAATAAAAAATAATAATTTTACGAAGAAAAGTGCTATTGCCATATTTCACAAAACTCTGATACATTGTAATCTATCTATTAAAAACTGTTTATAGAATTGTATATATAAAACTAGATATATACATTTATAACAATATTTATATTTCTTGTGGTCTCTCAATGTCAGGGCCGATGATCTAGCGAAGCCCTTCCACATTCCAGGACCTAGAATGTTGTGTGTCTTATTGGTGGGGGGAAAAGGGAGGAAGGATGGTGGGTGTGGAATTAGAGGTGGTGACGCAAGGTTTGAGCCCTGAGTTAATCCATCTTGAAGAAGTAGGTGTTGTGTGTGTGTATATGTGTGTGTGCAGATACAGGTAACTGTATATACTTACATATACAGTGAAACCTGTGAGAGCTGGAACTCAACGGGACTGTCTTGTTTTCTGGGTCTCTCAAGTTTTCTGCCTTTGGCAGGGTGCAGTCTTACCACTTTTCCATTGCTTGTTTTAGTGGAAAATATTTGAGTTTTCTTTCTCTCAGAGGTTTCCACCTTACGCAGGTTCCAGCTTTCCCAGGTTTTACTGTATCTATATATACACACACACACATACACAAGTTCTGTTAACTATCCCAATAGCACTTTTCTAAGACCAACAGGATCATCCTGAGGCATATATTTGGTGTTTTATGTTATCTTATGTTACTGATGCCTTGTTTCATGAGTATGTTTAACTGCAGCTAAGGTTTAGGCTCCCCAAGGGTAGGGACTAGCTCTGTCTGTAATAACCATCCACATCGAGGCAACAAGCATCAGTCAAAACTGTTGACTGACTGATTGAGTCCAATAGTCTTGAAACACCAGAAAGTCATGTGTGGGCATTTCAAGAATTAAAAGCAGGAAGACTTCTTCAAGATGGGTTAACTTGGGGCTCAAACCCTTGTGTCGACACTTCTCTGATTCCACACCCCCCACATTCTGCCTGCACCTCCCCACTAACAAGCTACACAACGGTTTAGGCCCTGGAGTATGAAAGGGCTTCTCTAGCCACAAGCCCTGACATGGACAGACCACAAGAAATACTCTTTGGGCCATAACATGAGAATTTTCAACTCTATGCTCCTGCAAGGGAATGTCCTGTAGCTGCACACACGCCACTGAAATAATACGCAGGGAGCGGATCCACACGGTAAGTTATGTATGTGAGCCTGCCTTCCCTGCCCACCCCCAAATCCAGATATATACTTAATACACTAATAACACTTGTTTGTGTCCAGGGAGGAATTCTGTGGCTGGGGAAACAAGAGTGAAAAAAGACTTCTCTGAAGGTCCTTTTGTTTCTTGCCAAGGTTGAACGGTATGACTATAATGCTATTCTAAATTTTAAAAGCTAGTGTTAGAGTATTAATATGAAGTAAACTGGAATTCAAGGCCAAAACACTAAAGGGAAAAAGAAACCTGTTCAATGTGATTAAAAGTACAATCCACCAACAAGCTGGTAAGCGCCTGCATCCAGCAACAGCTTTGAAATGTACAAAGCAAAATGGATAGGAAAAAGAGAGAAACTTACAAAGATACAGAACAAAATAAATAATGACATAATCATAGCATTAACAAGGCTGATCTGATGCATGTAAAACATGACGTTTAACAGAAACAATGAGTACTGTTTCCAGATAGACAGAAATTCACAAAATTTGACCATATGTTGAGCCACGGAGAAAAGATCAACAAATTCGAAAACGTACGAAAATATACAAGTTGCATCCCCTGAGTGAATGCAATAAAATTGGAATTATCAAAAATGATAGCCACATACACACACACACACACACATAAAACTCTCCACTTGGAACTTTTAAAATGCCTTTCTGAGTTTTTGGATTAAAAAGTAAATCAAAACTATTTAAATAAAAATAAATGAAACTGCAAACAGATCACTTATCAGAACAAATGAGATACGGCCAAAGCAATACCCAGAGCAAAGTTTGTAATTTTAAAATGTATTTTTTAGAAAATGAATGAATGGTCAAAAAATAATCTAGGTATTCAACTCAGGAATCACAACAATAATAAACTAAATTAATAAAGATAAAGGAAGTAATTAGCAATATAGAAAATATTAATGTGCATCTATACTCAACCATTTTAAAGGAAAATCATGTTTTTTAGGATTTTTTTTCTGCACAACATGTTAAATTGGGCATTGCCAAATATTTACTTTAAGAAAGTTTTGGTAAAGATGATTTCTGGTGTGTTCTGCTAGGATTAAATAATATAATGTATGTAAAGCATTTGGTGCAATTGTGCTCAAGAATGAGTACAGTTTGGTTGCTACTATTATTACCATTAAATATTTTGTGTGACAGGGAAATCTCAACAAAGCTCATACGAATGTTTTTGTTTTGAAATAACTTTAATTTACTGAACTGAAATCTGCTTTCAGATGACCTTTCTCTCATTAGTTCTATTCAATGGTTGTCTCTCCTCCTCCTTGTCACTATGCCTCCACTCTTGACACTGGAATGAGTCTACTCTCTTTTACACAGGACACTTTCTCAAATATATGGCCAAATAAGATGGCCATCATGCCTGTGCATCCTTTTGGCTTCTCTTATCAGGCTAAACATGCCCCGTTGTTTATCTTTTCCTATGTGAGATGGAATCCAGGTCCTCCACCTTCTAAACTCTGCCCTGAGCCCTCCATTCTCTGTTGCTGTCCTTTGCCTTCTGTGGGAATCAGAGATGCTTGGGTCAGTGCAGAGTCCAGGAAACTAGTTTTTTACCTGATATTTTTAAATGCCGTCAGTTTGTTTCTTTTGTTTGGTTTTGTTTGGTGTCAACTCCATCATTTATCCTTTTAGTAGCACTGTCGGCTCAATCAGTCAATGAGAAACCACTTACTGGGCATCCACGGTCGGCCAGCCCCATACTAGATACGGAGGATACCGACGGAATGGGGCTCTGCCCGGAAAGGACCCTTAGCCAGGAGTGTGTGTGTGGGAGCAATTACAACACAGCATGCTGAGGGTAATGACCAAGGTAAACACAGACGTCTTTGGGACTCCAGAGGAAAGTTTCCAGGCTAGATTAAATGAAGTGTAGGAATTAAGTCACAGAAGGCTTCCAGGAGGAGGAAGAGTTCAGAAGACTAAGCAGGAGCCCTGGTGGCACAGTGGTTAAGTGCTAGGCTGCTAACCGAAAGGTCGGTGGTTTGAACTCACCAGCTGCTACGTGTGAGAAAGATGTGGCAGTCCACTTCCATGAAGATTACCGCCCTGGAAACCCTATAGGGTCTCTATGAGTCGGAACTGACTCGTGCGCAACAGTTTTTTTTTTTTTTCCTAGCCAGGAACACTGGGCGGTGCAAACAGTAAGCACTCAGCTACTAACTGAAAGGTTGGGGGTTTGCGCCCACCCAGAGCTGCCTTGGAAGAAAAGCCTGGAGATCTGCTTCCCAAAGGTCACAGCCTTGAAAAACCTTATGGAGCGCAGTTCTACTTGGACACAGGTGGGGTCGCCATGAGTCGGAATAGATTCCACAGCAACTGATAGCCAGGAACACAAGAGTGCAAGCTCAGGGTGGAGGATGAGTCAGACAGAACACAGCACGTGCAAACAGACAAAGTGCAGGGGAACACATGCTTTCAGGGATGCTAAGCAGGTGGCGCACAGAACTTCCTCACATGAGCTGCCGCTAAAACAAATAGTTCTCATCGGCACTTAGAGGCCTTTTAAACTGAAATAGAAGCATTGCCTTTTGTAATAACGGCTTTACGGATATATAATTTATATAACATAAAACTCACCCCTTTAAAGTGTACAGTTCAGTGGTTTTTAATACATTCACAAAGTTGTGCAACCATCGCCAAAATCAATTTTGCAACATTTTATCATCTCAGAGAGAAATCTCATCCCCGTGAGGAGTCTCTCCCTTCCCCTCAGACCCTGGCAAGCATGAATCTTCCAGTATCTGGAGATTTGCTTATTCTGGATATTTCATATAAATGAAATTATAAATATTTGGCCTTTTGTGACTGGCCTCTTTCAATTAGCACAAGGCTTATTCATCACATAGCGTGTATCCCTCGTTCCTTTTTACTGCTGAATAATGCTCCGTTGTATGGATATACCACATTTTGCCGTTCATCAGTTAATGGACATTTGGGTTATTTCCATTTTTTAGCTGTTGTGAATAATGCTGCTGTGGACATTTGTGCACACGTTCTTGTGTGGACATCTGTTTTCAGTCCTCTTGGGTATATATCTAGGAGTGGAATTGCTGGGTCGTATGGTAACTCTGTGTTAGCGTTTTGATGAAGTTCCAAACTGTTTTCCAATGTGGCTGCACCATTTTATATTCCCACCACAATGCATAAGGGTTGCAATTTCTCCACATCCTCAACAACACTTACTGTGGAGCCCTGGTGGCACAGTAGTTAAGAGCTCGGCCGCTAACCAAAAGGTCTGCAGTTGGAATCCACCAGGCACTCCTTTGGAACCCTGTGGGGTAGTTCTACTCTGTCCTGTTGGGTCACTATGAGTTGGAATCAACTCCACAGCAACAGGTTTAGTGAGTGTGAAGTGAGATCTCATTGTGGTTTTGATCTACATTTCCCTAATGAGTAATGATGTTGAGCATTTTTTCATGGGCTTGTTATCCATACGTATATATTCTTTGGAGAAATGCCTATTCAAATTCTTTGCCTATTTAAAAAATTGTGTTATTCGTCTTTTACTCTTTTAAGAGTCCTTCATATATGCTCAAGACAAGTCCCTTGTCTTATATACGGCTTACAAATAATTTCTCCCATTACATGGGTTGTCTTTCACTTTATTGATGTTGTCCTTTGAAGCACAGAAGTTTTTAATTTTGAAAAAGTCCAACTTGTCTATTTTTTCTTTTGTCAGTGTTGCTTTTGGTGTCATATCTAAGAAATCATTGTCTAATACAAGATCATGAAGATTTATTCCTATGTTTTATTCTAAGAATTTTATAGTTTTATTCATTATATTTAGGTCAATGATACATTTAGAATTAATTTCTGTGTATGATGTGAGGTAGGGGTCCAGCTTCATTCTTTTCCATGTGAATATCCAGTTGTCCCAGCACCATTTGTTGGAAAGAATATTCTTTCCCCATTGAAATAACTTGGCACCGTTGTCAAAAATCTATTGACCATAAAGGTAAGGATTATTTCTGTACTGTCAATTCTATTCCATTGGTCTATGTATGTAGCCTTTTGCCGACACCACACAGTCTTGATTACTGTGTCTTTGTAATAAGATTTGAAATCAGGAAGTGTGAGTCCTCCAACTTTGTTCTTCTTTTTCGGGCTGTTTTGACTGTTTTGAGTCCTTGACATTTCCATATAAATTTTAGGAACAGCTAGTTGATTTCTGCCAAAATTCTGGGTGGCACCATGAATTGCTTTTATATGAACCTTTTAGCCATTATCTTCTAGCTCTCCCAAAATGATTGGCTGGGCCACAATCTTGCAAGGGATTGGTCCGTTTACTATGCAAAATGAGTGACTTGCAGTCCTCCGAGGGGATTGGTCAGTTCCTAGCCCTGGTGGGAGGGCCATGCCTTGAAATTGACAAGGAGTAGGCTTATATAAGGGCCAATCACACAGAGGTTGGGAGCACCTCACTACCATCAAGAAAAGTTTAGATGAGCAGCCATCTAAGATACTCCACTGGTCTCACCCCTGCAGAAGCAAGGGAAAATGAAGGAAACTAAAGACAAGGGAAAGATTAGTCCAAAGGACTAATGGACCACAACTACCATGGCCTCCACCAGACTGAGTCCAGTACTACTAGATGGTGCCCAGCTACCACCACCGACTGCTCTGACAGGGATGACAACAGAGGGTTCCAGACAGAGCTGAAGAAAAACATAGAACAAAATTCTAACTCACAAAAAGAGAACAGAATTACTGGACTGACAGAGACTGGAGAAACCCCAAGAGTATGGCCCCAGACACCCTTTTAGCTCAGTAATGAAGTCACTCCTGAGATTCACCTTTTAGCCAAAGATTAAACAGCCCCATAGGGAAAAACGAGACTAAAGGGGCACACCAGCCCATCAGCAAGGACTAGAAGACAGGAGGGGACAGGAAAGCCAGTAATAGGGAACCCGAGGTCGAGAAGGGAGAGTATTGACATGTCATGGGGTTGTTAACCAATGTCATAAAACAATATTTTAAGGAGAAGCTAGTTTGTTCTGTAAATCTTCATTCGTTTAATGAGAAGCTAGTTTGTTCTGTAAACCTTCATCAAAAGTACGATAAAAAAAAAAGAAGAATTTAAAAATAAATAAATAAACAAATTGGAAAAAAAGAAAAGTCTAGAATGGAGCATGTACTTTGGACCAAGAACCCAAGGTCACTGCACTGAGAACCTCCTAGACCCAGAAGAGAGAGCTATAACACTGAAGACGGTGCAAGATGGAGGGAGACAGCAGCGGTGGGCTTGCTGGCCTGCAGAGCAAGGGGAAGTGACTCTGGTGGGCTTGATGGCCCATGGAGTGATTGCTGAGTGTCTTCAGGCAGGAAGCTTGCCGGCTGAGCTAAAATTGCTGTAACACTTGCCGGTGCAGGGCAGAGGCCTGAGTGTACCCCGTGCAGGGGTTGCCTCAGATGATCCTGTGTAGAGGTCTTCCTACATCAGGGCAGAGCTAAATGGCTCTGGGAAGATGGCTTGCCAGCAGAGCTAAAAGAGCTGTAATATTTGCTTGTGCAGGGCGAGAGAGGCCTGAGTGTGCCATGTGCTGGGCCTTTACACTTCCTGCCTGGGCGCATGGGCCCGGATAACGTGGCCGCCGGAGAGCACTTCAGGCCCAGGTAGCATGGTGGGAGCCAGCAGCAGAGTTCTTAGAAGGGATCAGCTGCACAGCGAGGGAACCAGTGGCCAGTGAGGCCCAATGGTAGAGCAGAAGCCTCCAGAAGCAGCGTGGTGACAGTGATGCCGTGAACACAGCATCTGACCTGAACCACGGAGTGCCTGCTCAGGGACATAAGAATGGACGTGGGTAATTTGGCGTTTCTCCTTTGAGAATCTGTTGTTATTGTTTACTGTTTGCTTTCCATAAATAACAACAATAGCTTTCACTTTGCCAACACTGTGTAAGTGTCCCATGCGTCCTGCTCTATCACCAATGAACGTAGCACCTGTAGGAAGGTTGATGCCAGAGGGTGTGTGTGTCTCATTCCTAGCAGTCTATGGCTGCCTGGAAGTTTGAGGCACAGCCTGTCTGCAGGTGCAATGCAGATAGACAGAGCATATAGCTGGCTTGGGGAACATCGCCATCTTAATAATAGTACACACTCTGATCCATGAAAGCAGGTTGCCTTTCCATTTATTTAGGTCTTCTTTAATTTCGTTTAACAATTTTTGTCGCTTTCAGTGTACAAGTCTTGCACTTCTTTTGTTAATTTATTTCTAAGTATTTTATTATCTCTGATGCTATTGTAAATGGAATCGTGTTCATTTCATTTTCAAATTGTTCTTTGCTAGTGTAGGGAAATACAATTGCTTTTTGTATATTGATTGTGTATCCTGCAAACCAGTTGAACTTATTTATCAGTCCTAACAGCTTTTTGTGGAGTCCTTGGGATTTTCTATATATGAGATCATGTCATCTGCAAATAGAGATAGTTTCACTTCTTCCTTTCCAATATGGAGGACTTCTATTATTTATTTTTGTCTAATTGTCCTGGCTAAAACTTCAATGCTGAATAGAATTAGTGAAAGCAGAAATTTTTGTCTTGTTCCTGACCTTGCAGGGAAAGCTTTCAGTCTTTAACCATTAAGTATGGTGTTGTGTGGGTTTTTGGTAGATTATCTTTATTAGGCTGAGTAAGTTATCTTTTATTCCTTGTTTGTTAAGTATTTTTAGTATAAAAGGATGTTGTATTTTGTCAAATAGTTTTTATGTGTCTATTGAGATTGTCATTTTTTCTCCTTTATTTCATTAATACAGAGTATTACATTGTTTGATTTTCATATTTTGAACCAACCTTGCATTCCTTGATAAATTCCACTTGGTTATGGTATATAATTCTATTTATAGGTTGCTGGATTTGGTTTTCTAGTATTTTGTTAGGATTTTTACATCTATATTCATAAGGTTTATTGGTTCGCAGTTTTCTTTTCTTGTGATGTCTTTGTCTGATTTTGATATCAGGGTAGTATTGGCCTCATAGAAATGAATTGGCAAGTGTTCCCTCCTCTTTTATTTTTCAGAAGAGTTTGCGGAGTATTGGTGTTAATTCTTTAAACATTTGGTACAATTCACCAATGAAGCCACCTGGGCCTGGGCTTTGTAAAAAGTTTCTTTGTGGGAAGTTTTTTAAATTACTAATTCAAGGTCTTTGTTCCTTGTATATCTATTCAGATTTTCTTTTTCTTTTTGAGTCAGTTTTTCAGTGTGTTTCTAGACATTTGTCCATTTATTCTAGGTTATCTAATTTGTTGGCATACAATGTTCATTTATTCCCTTATAATCCTTTTTATTTCTGTAAGGTCAATAGTAATGTCTCCTCTTTTTTTTGTGGTTTTACTCATCTGAATCCCCTCTCTCTATTTCTTGGTCAGTGTAGCTAAAATTTTGTCAATTTTGTCGCTCTTTTTTAAAAAAGTAACTTTCAGTTTCTTTTTCTCTATTTCATTTATTTTCACTCTAATTTTTATTTCCTTACTTCTGCTTGCTTTGGATTTAGTTTGCTCTTCCTTTTCCAAAGTCTTAAGGTAGAAGTTTATGTTATTGATTAGAGATGTTTCTTCTTTTTTAAATATAAATATTTACAGCTATAAGTTTCCCTTTAAGTACTGTTTATCTGCATCCTATAAATTTTGGTATGTTGTATTTTCATTTTTAACTTGTCTCAAAGTAGTTTCTAACTTCCCTTGTGATTTCTTCTTTAACCCATTGATGATTTAGGAGTGTTTTGTTTAATTTTCACATATTATTGAAATTTCCAAATTTCTATCTATTACTAATTTCTGTGTTTATTGTGATTAAAAAACATACTTTTATGACCTCACAACCCTTTTAAATTTATTGAAACTTTTTTTTTTTTTGGTCTAACATGTGGCAGGTATTTTCTAGTGTGCCATTTTAATTCCTTTGTTGATTCTTTCATATATATTCTTGCATTTTTTTCTTAATGATTGCCCTGGGGATTACAATAAACATCCTAAATTTATAACAATCTAGCTTGGATTAATATCCATGTAATTATCAATAGTATACCAAGAACTTTGCTCTTACTGTTTTAGTTACCTAGCGCAACCATAACAGAAATACCATGAGTGAGTGGCTTTAAAGAACATAAATTTATTTTCTTACAGTTCTGGAGGCTAAAAATTCAAATCAGGGTTTTGATCATGTCTATTTTCTCTGTAAGTCTCTGTCTTCGTTTGTGGTGTCTCCTGGTGATCCTTGGCGTTCCTTGGTGTTTTGGGCATCTGTCTTCCCTCTGTGTGTGTCTCTGTGTCTACTCTGCCCTTTTTATAACTCAGTGTGATTCAGTTTAGTATCCACCTTACTCTGATATGACCTCATTAGCATAACAAAAGAAAATCCCTGCTTCCAAACAGAGTCATATTTACAGATACAGGGGTTAGGATATCAACACATATTTTTGGGAGACACAATTCAATCCATAACACCGATATAGCCCTCCTTTGTGATATTATCATATAAATTATACATTTACAAATTATAAGTGCACCCATACAGTTTAATGTGATTGTCTTTTATATCAAATGGGAGGAGAAAGGTTTTGTGTAAATGTGTACATGTAATACAATGTAATTTTACAAACCAAAATTACATTTATACTGTTTCTTTTATTTTTACTTATGTAGTTACTTTTACTGGTACTCTTTATTTATTCATGTGGACTCATGTTACTGTCTAGTGTCTTTTCATTTCAGCCTGCAGTACTCCCTTTAGTATTTTTTGTAGGGCAGATCTGCTAGTGACGATTCTCTCAGTCTCTTTTTATCTAGGAATGTCTTAAATTCTTCATTTTTGAAGGGTAGTTTTGCTGGATAAAGAGTTCTTCGTTAACAATCTTTTTTCTTTCTGCACATTTAATACGTCATCCCACCACCTTCTCATGTCCATAATTTCTGATGAGAAATCAGCTAATGAGAAATCACTTGATGAGGAATCAGATGTTTATCTTATTGAAATTTCATTGTACACGATGAATTATTTCTCTCTTGCTGCTTTCAAGATTCTGTCTATCTAGAGTTTGAGTACAATGTGTCTATGTATAGAGCTCTGAGTTTATCCTGGTTGGAGTTCATTGAACTTCTTGGGTGGGTAGATAAATGGTTTTTTCAGAAATCAAATTTGAGACTTTTTGGCTATTATTTCTTCAAGCATTCTTTCTGCCCTTTTTATCTCTCCTCTCCTTCTGGGGATACCATTAAGCATGTGTTGATATTGTTGATAATTTACAAAGGTCTCTGAGTCTCTATTTTATTTCATTCTTTTTTGCTTATGTTCTTCAGTCTGTTGTTGTTGTTAAGTCATCAAGTTGGTTCAGACTTACAGCGGCCCAATGTACAATAGAACGAAACACTGCATGGTCCTGCGCCATGCTCACAATCTTTGTTATGCTTGAGCCCATTGTTGCAGCCACTGTGTCAATCCATCTTGTTGAGGGCCTTCCTCTTTTATGCCAAAGCTTCATTTTACCAAGCATGATGTCCTTCTCCAGGGACTGGTCCCTCCTGATGACATGTCCAAACAATGTAAGACATAGTCTCACCGTCCTTGCCTCCAAGGAGCATTCTGGCTGTACTTTTTCCAAGACAGATTTGTTCACTTTTTTGGCAGTCCAAGGTATATTCAATATTCTTCGCCAACACCACAATTCAAAGGTGTCAATTCTTCCTCGGTCTTCCTTATTCATTGTCCAGCTTTTGCATGCGTATGATGCGATTGAAAGTACCATGGCTTGGGTCAGGTGCACCTTAGTCCTCAAAGTGACAACTTTGCTTTTCAACACTTTAAAGAGGTCTTTTGCAGGAGATTTGCCCAATGCAATGAGTCTTTTGATTTCTTGACTGCTGCTTCCATGGGTGTTGATCATGGATCCCAGTAAAATGAAATCCTTTACACCTTCAATCTTTTCTCCTTTTATTATGATGTTACTTATTGGTCCAGTTGTGAGGATTTTTGTTTCTTTATGTTGAGGTGTAATCCATACTGAAGGCTGTGGTCTTTGATCCTTATCAGCAAGTGCTTCAAGTCCTCTTCACTTTCAGCAAGCAAAGTTGTGTCATCTGCATAATGCAGGTTGTTAATGAGTCTTCCTCCAATCCTGATGCCTCTTCTTCATATAGTCCAGCTTCTCGAATTATTTGCACAGCATGCAGATTGAATAAGCATGGTGAAAGGATACTAACCTGACACACACCTTTCCTGACTTTAAACCACACAGTATCCCTTTGTTTTGTCCTAACAACTGCCTCTTAATCTATGTACAGGTTCCTCGTGAGCACAATTAAGTGTTTTGGAATTCCCATTCTTCACAATGTTATCCATAATTTGTTATGATCCACACAGTTGAATGCCTTTGCGTAGTCGATAAAACACAGGTAAACATCTTTCTGGTATTATTCCCTGCTTTCAGCCAGGATCCATCTGACATCAGCAATGATATCCCTGGTTCCACATCCTCTTCTGAATCCGGTCTGAATTTCTGGAAGTTCCTTGTTAATATACTATTGTAACTGCTTTTGAATGATCTTCAGCAAAATTCTGCTTGCATGTGATATTAATGATATTGTTTGATAATTTCTGCATTTGGTTGGATCACGTTTCTTGGGAAGAGGCATAAATATGGATCTCTTCCAGTTGGTTGGCCAGGTAGCTGTCTTCCAGATTTCTTGGTACAGACAACTGAGCACTTTCAGCACTGCATGCATTTGTCGAAACATCTCAGTTGATATTCTGTCAATTCCTGGAGCCTCGTTTTTCACCAATGCCTTCAGTGCAGCTTGGACTTCTTTCAGCACCATTGGTTCCTGATCATATGCTACCTCTTGAAATGGTTGAACATTGACCAATTCTTTTTGGTATAATGACTGTATGTATTCCTTCCATCTTTTGATGCTTCCTGCGTTGTTTAATATTTTCCCCATAGGTTCCTTTACTATTGCAATTTTTTCTTGAATTTTTTCTTCAGTTCTTTCAGCTTCAGAAATGCCAAGCATGTTCTTCCCTTTTGGTTTTCTCTCTCCAGGTCTTAGCACATGTCATTATAATACTTTACTTTGTCTTCTAGAGCTGCCCTTTGAAATCTTTTGTTCAGCTCTTTTACTTCATCATTTCTTACATTTGCTTTAGCTACTCAACGTTCAAGAGCAAGTATCAGAGTCTCTTCTGACTTCTATTTTGGTCTTTTATTTCTTTCCTGTCTTTTTAATGACCTCTTGCTTCCTTCATGTATGATGTCTTTGATGTCATTCCACAACTCATCTGGTCTTCTGTCATTAGTGTTCAGTGCATCAAATCTATTCTTGAGATGGTCTCTAAATTCAAGTGGGATATACTCAAGGTCGTACTTTGGCTCCCGTGGACTTGTTCTAATTTTCTTCAGTTTCAACTTGAACTTCAAATGAGCAAGTAATGGTCTGTTCCATAGTCGGCCCCTAGCCTTGTTCTGACTGATGGTATTGAGATTTTCCATCTTCTCTTTCCACAGAAGTAGTCGATTTGATTGCTGTGTACTCCATCTGGTGAGGTCCATGTTTATAGTCGCCGTTTATGTTGGTGAGAAAAGGTCTTTGCAATGAAGAAGTCCTAGGTGTTGCAAAATTCCATCACGCGATCTCCGGCATCATTTCTATCACCAAGCCCATATTTTCCAACTACCAATCCTTCTTGTTTCCAACTTTTGTATTCTAATCACCAGTAATTATCAATGCATATTGATTGCATGTTTGATCACTTTCATACTGCAGAAGCTGGTAAAAATCTTCAATTTCTTCATCTTTGGCCTTAGTGGTTGGTGCGTAAATTTGAATAATACTCGTATTTATTAGTGGTCTTCCTTGTAGGTGTATGGATATTATCCTATCACTGACAGCTTTGTACTTCAGGATAGATCTTGAAATGTTCTTTTTGACGATGAATGCAACGCCATTCCTCTTCAAGTTGTCATTCCAGGCGTAGCAGACCATATGATTGTCCGATTCAAAATGGCCAATACCAGTCCATTTCAGCTCACTAATGCCTAGAATATCAATGTTTATGCATTCCATTTCATTTTTTATGATTTCCAATTTTCCTAGATTCAGACTTCATACATTCCATGTTCCAATTATTGATGGTTGTTTCCAGCTGTTTCTTCTCATTTTGAGTCATGCCACATCAGCAAATGAAGGTCTCAAAGCTTGACTCCGTCCACGTCATTAAGGTCGACTCTACTGGCTCTTCCACAGTCGTCTTTTGAGTGCCTTCCAACCTGGGGGGCTCATCTTCCAGCACTGTATCAGACAATGTTCCACTGCTATTCATAAGGTTTTCACTGGCTAATCTTTTTCAGAAGTAGACTGCTGGCTCCTTCTTCCTAGCCTGTCTTAGTCTGGATGCTCAGCTAAAACCTGTCCACCATGGGTGACCTTGCTGGTATCTGAATACCGGTGGCATAGCTTCCAGAATCACAGCAACATGCAAGCCCCCACAGTATGACAAACTGACAGACAAATGGGGGATAATCTTCAATCTGGATTATCTTAATTGATCTGTCTTCATGTTCACTGATTCTTTATTCTTCCAGCTCAAAAGTGCTCTTAAGCCCATCTAATGAATTTTTATTGCAGTTATTGTACTTGTCAGCACCAGAATTTCTATTTGCTTCTTTTTTGTAATTTCTATCTCTTTATCTGTATTCTTTATTTGGTGTTACATTGTTCTCATACTTTCCTTTAGTTCTTTAGACATGGCTTCCATTTGTTCTATAAAAGTTCCCAGCACATAGTTCCTCACTTAATAAATATTTGTTGAATGAAATTAATAAATTACTCTATCAAGTTAATTTTCTTTCCGAAAAAAGAAATATTATTAGCTTGGCATGACTTTTTCTTAAGAAATCCATTTTACTTCAATGGAATCCTTATGCTTTTCAAAAAGCAGACAGATTAGGTACTTGAAACTCCATTCCAGAATTTTTCCAGGAAATAATATCATACTTACTAGTCTGAAGTTTAAGACCCCTTTAAAATTTGGCCTATTCGCTTGCCTCTGTGTTTTGGCATCTCTCCCATTTTTTACAAATGCCCTCAGATTTGTTAGCAATGAATGTAAAACCATATCTGAATTCTTTTTAGTACTTTGGGACATAGTGAATCTGAGTTCAAAGAACTGTACTAATTTAAAGAAATCACTTAATACCTTCAAAGAGGGGAAGATAGTAAAAAAGTGTTTTGAATTGGAATTCCAAATTTATGTTATTTGTTTTAAAATTATTTGCAGTTTGAAAATTATTCTCCCTGGAGAAGAAGACTAAGTATAATAAGAGTTGAATAATTCTAACTTCTCTCTGTCATCATCTGACGTCATACCATTTTCACTGAAGCCTGTTGCTTCTTCATCCCCTCCCTCCTTTTTCTTTTTTAAATTTTTTTGGTGAAAGTTTACACAGCAAATTAGGTTCCCACTTAACAATTTCTATACGTATTGTACATAGGGTCGTTATGATTCGGAACCAACTTGATGGCACCTAACAACAACGACATACATATTATTCAGTAACATTGATTATATTTTCCACATTGTGCCAACATTGTCATTATTTCCATTCTGGTTGTTCTGTTTCCATTAATCTAGCTTCCCTGCCCCTCACCAACCTTCTCATCTTTGCTTTAGGGTAAATATCAACCTTTTGGTCTCATATAGACAATTTTTTTTAAAGGAGCACAGTCCTCGCAGGTGATATTGCTTGTTTTATGAGTGAGTCTCTTCATACTTTATTTATTTTGAACACAGATTTAAAAGCCCTATAACTTACCAATCACAATCACATAGTCTAACTTCACTATGGGCACTAGGCGTTATGCAACTACACTTAGGGGTTCCTCCTATTCTTTTGGACCTGGCCTTTGTCTTAGTCATCTAGTGCTGCTCTAACAGAAATACCACAAGTGGATGGCTTTAACAAAGAGAAATTTATTCTTTCACAGTCTAGTAGGCTACAAGTCCAAGCTCAAGGCATCAGCTCCAGGGAAAGGTTTTCTCTCTCTGTTGGCTCTGGAGGAAGGTCCTTGTGATGCATCAGTCTTGCCTTGGTCTAGGAGCATCTCAGCACAGGAACCTCAGGTCCAAAGGATGCACTCTGCTCCCGACACTGCTTTCTTGGTGGTATGAGGTCCCCCACTCTCTGCTTGCTTCCCTTTCCTTTTATCTCTTGAGATAAAAGGTGGTGCAGGTCACACGTCAGGGATGTGTCCTGGGTAAGAGTGGTGTTACAATCCCACCCTAATCCTCTTTAACGTAAAATTACAATCACAAAATGGAGGACAACCACACAATACCGGGAATCATAGCCTAGCCAAAATTGATACACATGTATTTTTGGGGACATAATTCAATCCATGACATTCCACCCTTTGGCTCCCAAAAAATCACATCCTTGCAACATGCAAAACATTCATCCCATCACATCATAGCAAAAGTCTTAACTCCAAGTCCAAAATCGAAAAATGCCTCTTCATCTGCGAAATCGAGAATACAAGTTACCTGCTTCCAAAGGAACAATGGCAGAACAGGCACAAGCTAGACATTTCCATTACAAATGGGAGAAATTGCAGGGAAAGAAGGAATAACAGACACCAAGAAAATTAGCTGAACACGTTACACTAGTCCTCAAGGCTTTGAAAATAGTCCTTTGTTCTCTGAGACAATTTACACAATAGCTCTGCCCTGTAGACTCTACGCATTGGCCATACTCTCCAGATTCTGAGTGGAGGCCCCTTGGCCCTGGGCTTCAGCTCCGCCTGCCAGGCCCACTGGGACAGCAGCTCTGCTCCCTCGGCTTTAGGTGCACTGTTCTCCTAGTCTACTGGAGTGACAGCTCCACCCTTAGAAACACCACAGGCCGTGGCTCCACCCTTTGAAACTCCTGAGGTCATGGCCGTACCTTTTGAGACTGAAGCAGCTAGGCTTCTTGTGTCCCTTGTCTCTTCAGTTTCTGTTTCCTGGTTTCTTGGTCTCTCGGCTCCGTGGGCCTCACGGCCACATCTGCCCTGCTGAGGCAAGTGTTCCAAAGGTCTGTAACTCCCTTTACACTGGATCAGGGATGTGACCTGGGTAAGGGTGTTACAATCCCACCCTAATCGTCTGTAACATAAAATTACCATCACAAAATGCAGGACAACCACACAATACCGAGAATCATGGCCCAGCAAAATTGATACACACATATTTTGGGGGACATAATTTAATCCATGACAGCCTTGGACACTTTCAGCTTTGGTACATGACTTTTTTTTTTTTTTTTTTTAACATTGAAGCCTATAGAAGAGTCTCCTTTACAACCATGTTGGTTTCTTTAGATGCCTTCCCTTCTCCTTATACTGAGATTATGTGCAGTTGTTATGCCTGGAGTTTATTTTCAGAATCATCTAACCCCTCTGAGATATAATCTCTGTCACAGCCTCTGTCCAGAAGATTAAAATCACATTGCTCACATTTCTCTCTGGTTCTTATGTAACATCTAAACAAACAAAAGTACTGAAGTGTTCCTGCTTCAGACACAACGATACACAGCCCTCATAATGGAGTTTATGCTGACAGGGTGGAAAAGAGGAATTTCTTGAAAACTGTAAACACAATAATAACACCACAATCAAATTTACTAGGCATTAAAAATATAAAGCAAATTGAAGATATAGATCCCTGCTCATCACAGACTCGGTCACAGATTTTTTGGTTGGGAGTAAGTCGCATCACTGTCGCCCTTCCATTTTACACTTTGTGGCATGTTCAGCCTTGAGAGGGTTAACTGGGAAGGGCTAAAACTGAAACAAGCAGATTGAAGACTCAGCTTCCTGGAAAGCTAGATGGGCACACGGTAGGTGGCAGTGCAGGAAATCAGTGAGCCCTGGAGAGGTCCAACACTGAGTGAGGGAGCTGTTCTCAAAGTGCAGGGAGCATGACAGTGGCTGTTAGGAGGGCTCAAGTACTTTGACATCCAGTCTGTGTAGCAAAGCATCAGCTTTTAGGATAAGTGTGGACATTTCCCAAAAGAAAAGGTTGCTAGGAAGATGGAAAAGAAAATAGATGTACACTAAAATTTCCATCCAGTATTTTCCCGATTCATATGTGTGTAAATATAATTCAGGTTATATTGTTAATAAAAAGATTTTAACATTTAAAGCAATCTCTTATATTATTCAATGTTCTTTATATGATATTTTAATGGTGTGAATGGTACTGATTTCAAAGAGGCAAAGGGACTCTGCATTTTGCCTTCTATTTGTCTATTTGTCTGTTTTATATTGATACTACTCCATCAAGCCAGACATTTGGGGTAAGGGGTAGACCCACGTGTGATATAGCAGGCTCCCAACTAAAATACACAGCCCCCATCAGTGGTGAGGAGTAAAGGAATTGTCAAGTTACCAGTGAAAGGAGTAGAGAAAGCATTGCCTTCCCTGCCCCCCCAACACACATCCAATCTGGACTTCTCTGTCTATTGTTTTGGTTCATTTTCATGGCAAGGGCAGATAAAGGAGAGAAATGTGGGCATTGGAAACCCTGGTGGTGTAGTGGTTAAGTGCTACAGCTGCTAACAAAAAGGTCAGCAGTTCGAATCCACCAGGTGCTCCTTGGAAACTCTGTGGGGCAGTTGTACTCTGTCTTATGGGGTCACTATGAGTCAGAATTGACTCAACAGCAATGGATTCGCTTGTTTGTTTTATGTAGGCATCAGTAAGTGGGAGACTCTCAAATTAATCCACCTAGATAAGAAAACAACAAGCCAATCGATTATTTCAAACATTAATGAGTTCACAATGTTTCTCAAGCACCTAATGAGTATCTGGCACTTGGCTAGATTCAAAGGATACTGCAGGGAACAAGACAAGCACAGCCCCTGTCCTCACAGAGTTTAGAGTTTATTGGGGAGAGACAGAAGACAGATAGTAAACAAATGATAACAAGTATTATGAGGACTACTTCAAAGAGGTATTTAGTACTACAGGATGGAGCAAAGAAGAGAAGGACCTAACTTAGCTGAAGAAGTGTCATTTAAAAGTGACTGCTGAAAGACAAATGGGTGTGGGCTATGCAAAAGGGGAGCGGGAAGGAAGGCTGTTCCAGGGTCCAGAAACAGTGCCTGCAAAGGTCCTACAGCCAGAGACGCCATGTATGTTCATGAAATCTAGAGGAGGTCAACTCAGCTCTAGTACAGAGAGTGAGGACAGGAGAACCAGATGGGGCAGGACAGGTGGACAGAGTGCTAACTGTGCAAGACATTGTAGGAGGACTAGGAATTTATCCTAAGGGCAGTGGGAAGCCACGGTAGGACTGTAGACAGTGAAGTGATATGATTATGTGTTTTAAAAGATCCCTTGGTCCTGATAAAACAGGAGAAAAATGTGGAACAGAACTCAAATTCTTAAAAAGTCCATACATACTGGACTGGTTGGGACTAGAGGAGTCCCCGAGACTGTCGCCCTGAGATACTCTTTAAACCTTAAACTGAAATTATCCCTTGAGGTCACGTTTTAGCTAAATAACAGACTGGCTCATAAAATAAAGACTGTCACCTGTGAGTATTGAGTGCCTTTAAAAAATCATCTATATGAGACCAAATGGTCAAAAATTACTCTAAAGCAAAAATGAGAAGGTAAGGGGGCAGGGAAACTAGAGTACGGGAAATGGCACAACCAGAACAGAATAAATGAGAATGATGACACACTGTGAAAAATTGCAGTGCAATTAATTACTTTTGTGTGTGGACTTTCTAGCCATGGTCTTGTAACTCCCATCCAGGTTATTAGTCAGAACTGTGTGATAGGGTAATTGTGGCCCACCAAGGGGATTGGTCAGTTTTCCCTTAAAAGAAAGCCAATTCCAGAGCAGAGAGAAGAATCCTAGCACCACCAAGGAAAAACAGCCAGGAGCCAGCACGTCCTTTGGACCTGGGATCCCTGTGATGAGGAGCTCCTGGACCCAGGAGACAGAGAGTGAGATGTAACTTTGAAGAGGGTGAGAACTGGTGGTAGCCGAGACCCAGCAGCAGGGGATGGTGTGGTTGGCTTCCCGGCCTACGGAGAGAGAAAGCTGAGTGCCTCTGGGGAGAGGCCTAGGGCCATGGAGAACCGTGCCTGTGAGCATGGTTGGGAAGAGGCTGTCCTGATCGAACAACTGTATCCTGAGTGTTCCTGAGTCTGAATTCTGTTACTTCGCTAATAAACCCCATAATCGTGAGTATGGCCTGTGAGTTCTGTGTGGTCACTGTAATGAATTATCTAACCCAGCAGAAAAGTAGAGAGTGCTGTGTGAGGGATGGTTGGTGTTAGAATTAGTAAAGATGGCGGAGAGAGGAGGCTTGTCTAGCCTCCGACTCAAGGGAGTCAGCCTTGTACTGTTGATCTTGGTTGTCCTTTCCCCTCATGGGGTTGGAGGTCAGACACTGCCCCCATGCTGTTTTTTAAAAAAATGTAACCAATATCACTGAATAATTTGTGTGGACATTGTTAAATGGGAACCTGGTTTGCTGTGTAAACTTTCACCTTAAACACAATAAAATATTATTTTAAAAAAATCACCTGGGTTGTAGAACACGGAAGAAGATTGGAGGGAAGATTGGTGGCCCAGACTGAGGCGGTGGCAGTGGGTAGAGAAGTGGAAGAATTTTCAAGATATTTGTGAGCTGGAAGATTGATTAGATGTGGGGAATGAGAGAAAAAAGAGTTTAAGATAACTATAGGGTTCCTATGAGTTGGAATCGACTCGACGGCAATGGGTTTTAAGAGGTTTGAGCTTGAAAAAACTGAAGCTGTAGTGACTTTACCAAGAACCTTGGGGGAGAAACAGATTGGGGAGGTAAATGATGAGTTCAGTTTGGAACATGTTGAGTTTGAGGTAAGATGAGACAAACAAGTTAGAGATTTGGTGACATGTTGGATACTGTGGCTATACATACATGGAGAAGCTCGGCAATCCTTGACATGAATTCATAATGCCCAAGAAAATTTTTCTGAGCGTTTAGGCCTGAATTTCATGGCTGATTATCAATCATTCACTCTCTTCCATGTGTGAAGAGTCACCTGCGTATGACAGTGGAGCTTTTGAGATGAATGTTAGTCTGTTCAACTGGTTTCCTCGCAAAGATGAGAAGTCATCATTTAGTAATATGAGTTCTCATTCTAAATGTTAGTTTTCTTGGACAAAACTTTTTCTTCTGTCAATTCTGAAAAACACAATGAGCAAACAATCAAATGAGGCCATTAAGGGATAGAAGGGAAGGAACTAATGACCTAAAATGGGGTCTATTCTGTAACTGTTTTCTGATAAACTCCCTGAAGATTAAACATATCCTTATTAAGTATTTTATTTTCTACAAATTGAGGGCATTGTAGTAGTGGTATGTTCCCAACTCTGCTAAAGTCTGGCAGCAGGCTAATGACCTTCCCAGTTCGCCAAATTTGTGCTTTCTTGAATACTTCTGTTTTGAACCTAATAGCTTACTTATGTGTGCCTAATTAGACTGTGTTGAAAACAGACAAACAAATGCAACAATTAGGCCTGAGTCCAAAAGTATAAACCCAAACACAACTAATCACTTTGAAGCATCATTGACATTTTGGTATCGTGCCCAAATGAAGGCAGTAGCCCTACAGGAGTAAAGAAAACCATAAAGCTGGGTGTTAGATTACCATCAAGTGCTCCATCTACAAATTTGTTGATTGAATATGGCTATATCCATGTTCTGGTACAAACTTTTGTCTAGCAAGGACTGTCTAAAGATAAAGCCACCTAGTCCTATCTCCATCAAGTCAATTCCCACTCATAGCAACCCTATAGGACAGAGTAGAACTGCCCCATAAGGTTTCCAAGGAACAGCTGGTAGAGTCAAACTGCCGACCTTTTGGTTAGCAGCCTGAAGTCTTAACTACTGTACCATCAGGGCCCCAGAGTCACCTAATGGCCTGTCAATTCTACCTCCTAAACCTCTCAAACTCGTCTTCTCATCTCCATCCATACTCACCGTCACTGCTTTAGTTTAAGCCATCCCCGTTTCTTGAGAACAAAATTTCAATAACCTGGCCAAGCTGCTCAGGAGCTGGGCACTGATTGGCAGGAGGATCCCGGCCCCACTGAAGCCTTTTGTGACCCTAGGCCTGCTTTTCTACTCCTTTGTAACTCTCATTCTCTTTCAAGACCCATGAAGACGACCAGTATTTTTTCTGCGCATATTTGATAACTAAGACTCAGTTAAAGTAGTCACCAATACCCTGGTCTATCAGCTTCAAAAGGAAAAGATTACTGTTATTATATAATTCAGTAGGGCTTTGAAATTGTACAAAAGTATCTGGTGCTGGGGAGAGAATGGCTGGCAGATCTCCAGGGTCTGGAGAACCATTGATTGGTAAAGATATTAATATAAGGAAGTAAGCCAACACTCACTAACACTACCTTTGTTTCTCCAAGGTTACACTCACAACTTTTGATCACTAGGACACCTTGGGAATATTGTTGGATGGGGGACAGCTCTGTTGGCATCCATCTTTGCTTCCTTGACACCATTGAGACTACTTGTGGACACAGACAGAACCGACCCTAGGAAAACCCTAAAATGCCATGCTCCAATCTCCCTCCTCAGTGGCCTGCAGGGATCCCAGGCTCCAGGCTCGAGTACCACTCCCCAGGTACCACACAAAGGCCTGACCCCTGGTCATACTTCATGCTTGAACCTCCTTCTGTCTTCTCTCTGTCAGAACAGCTTTTTGCACTTAGCTATTTGTACATTAGAAGAGTCTGATACACTAATTCATAGTAGAATACCTCACCTCCAGTGAAGGACTCCTCCAGGAGTAGAATTTCAGACACATTGAGAGGAAGGTAAAAGAGAGATTCTGGACCCAGTCTTCCCCAAACTTCTAGTCACAAATTAGCCATGTGGTTGCCAATCTGCCCTTGTTTAACAGTGTTGGTATGACACTCTGGGTTAGACACAGCTCTCTTCCCCAACCTCTGGCCTGAAACCAATGCCTGTGTTGACTGGGAGTAGAGAGTTTCTTCTCTGAATAAACTGTTTCTCCTAAAGAAATTGGCCAAGTGGTACAGCACCGACTGATGAGTCAGAAAACCTAGTATCTGCTCCCTGTAACACTATTTCCTAACTGTGTGACCTTGGGCAAGTCACGTAACCTCTCTGAGGATCAACTTCCTCAACTTAAATAAGGATAATCATACCTCCTCTGCATCCTTACAATTGGTCATTAAGAAAAAAAAAAGTGAGATAATAAATGTGAACTGGCCTTGAGATCTGTAACATGTAAGGTATGATTACTGAAGAATGATCACTTCCTTCATCCTGTCTGGTGATTTCAAACACGTAATGCAAGATCTTTCCATACTGTTGGCAGAGGAAGCAGCTGCTGGTCAAAGCCAACGTTAGAAACCCGTATTTTCGTCGAGTTCATTTTCTTCACATCAAGGTTGTCGGCCCAGGACGGGTGCTGCCAGAAAACAATGTGGAGATGATCCAGCAGGTGTCACCAGAGAACCAACTTTCTGTACTCGGCGGGCTCATCAAGGGATGGAAGAGATGCTGGGAGCTGGTGAGCTGGGGCAGGGCTCATGGGATTCTGCCATTAAATCCAGGGCTGTCCCAATTCTGGTGCGTGCAGGTGGGCAGCTTGGAGCCTCTGAGATGGGGACGACCCTTTGGCTTTATCACAAAGCCCTTCCCATTGGCTCCAAGGTCCTTCAGAGGGTCCCTTCGTCTGGGACCCTCTCTCTGGGTCCCTCTTAGACTTCAGACTTCTTCTCTAACTTGGAGCAACCTGTTTCAAATGAAAGAAATATCTCTCTGAGAGTGACTTTCCTCTCTGCTTCTCAGCACCAGGTTGTTTTGAAAACACGCTTTTCAGCAACACTTCCTTCTTCTACCTTAACATTCGACTCACGCACTAGAGGCAAAAAGCCAGTCGTTCAGATTCAACAATTTAGGCAACAAATCCAGTCTGCACGAGGCAAATCAGTAATACAGTGGGAGTGGGTGCGCTGTTCACAGCTACCAAGTAGAAGTCTGCTAAACACAGTGCTTATTCTCTTACATGCTACAGATAGATGGTCTCTCATAGTTTACTCTTATGGGGACATGATTTCACTGCAAATTTCACTTCACATGTGAGTCTATGTTATTAATGTGCCATGCTGAAATGGGTTTGGCCATAGTTTTTATGAGATCTGAGGTCTTTCCTGACTGGGTGTGGAGAAGATGACTTGGAGAGACAGAGAAGCAGGTTTTTGCAACAGAGGCAAACCCCAAACTGCCTGCCCTGCCCTTCTCCCAGTCTCTAAGATCTCTAATGAGTGTGTGTATGTGTGTGGGTGAGAGAAACAGAGAGAGAGAGAGAAAGAGAGAGAGAGAGAAGTGGTTCATGTGTGTGAAGGGGAACATTCTGGACATGGGAGAAAGGAAATATGTGAGAAACACTGTGAGTGGGGAAGGCAGATGGGGTAAGACCCCACTGTGCTGTCTGAGGCTCTGCAGCCAGACGCGCAGGTTAGAGTTCAAGGGCAGGGCCAGCCACATAGACGGCTGGCCACCTGCAGGTCTGCCATACCTGGGGAGTGGGGAAAGGAAAAGGAAGAAATCCAATGGCTGTGAACCCCTGTGATTCTATCACATTATTTCCCTTTCCCACCGCCATATCAAAGTCTAATTTTCTTCAAAATGTCCAAAAGTACATTTAGTTTTGGAATAATTCTAAGGTCTACAGAAAAAAGAGCTGTGATCTACGTTAGAATAATCCAAGATGCGTGTGTGTGTGTAGGTCCCTAGAATGCTAAACTCTAGCACCTGCAGGAACAGAAGTCCTGCACCCACCAGAAATGTGGGTGCTGGGTCCAGTGGTACATTCATCTCCAGCTGGTGGAATGACAGGCAGAGTGTGCTCTGATACCCATATCAAAAAACCAAACCCGTTGCTGTCAAGTCAATCCCAACTCACAGCGACCCTATAGGACAGAGTAGAGCTGCCACATAGGGTTTCCAAGGAGCGTCTAGTGGATTCGAACTGCTGACCTTTTGCTCTTAACCACTGTGCCACCAGGGCTCTGCATTGCTGCAAATCTCTCAGATCCTCAGATAGCTGGGTAAATTGTGTGTCCTTCTCTTCCGGACTGTGAATATTTAATAACTTCAGTCTCTTTCTTTGAAACCAGTAGGTACCACGTTGGAAAGATATTTTAAAAATAAGGGAGGAGGTTCGGAATCCACAGAGCAACTGCCTTGCACGTTATTTTGCCCAAAGTCTACGAGGAAAAAAAAAAAAAAAAAGCAGATAGCAGATTTGACCAGTTTAAACCCTTGCAGAGTTACGTTTCTGTAATAAGCAAAGCTCAGCATACACTCTCACTGAGCTTTTACACCTTATACTAGCGTGGATCAGTCCCCAGGGATTTAGGACAAGAATTTGCATTGGAAATTTAAGCGTGGAGCCTTTGAAGATAGGGAGAGCTGGGGAGTGAGGAGACCTACTTCTAACTTTAGCCACTGTATAAACCCCTGATTCGGGCGCTTTCTTTCAATCCTAAACTCCCAGAAACTGTATTGTCAAATTATAACATTCTCTGGCGTTGTCCATTCCCAGCGCGGTGAGATGGTCTTTGGCTGGGCGTACCTAGGAAAAGCTAAGGGGAGAGTTGAAAGCATTAAAGGCAGCCATCAGAACAGCTCAGAAAACCAAAAACCGGTTGTCATCAAGTCAACTCTGACTCAGTGACCCCATGTGTGTCAGAGTAGACTGTGCTCTACAGCATTTTCATTGGCTGGGATCTTTTAGAAGTAGGCAGCAACGTCTTTGTTCCGTGGAGCCTCTGGGTAAATTCAAACTGCCAACCTTTCAGGTAGTAGCCAGCACTGAACTGTTTTTTGCCATGCCAGTGAGACACCTTCCACAAAACCAAAAAACAAATGCTGTTCCACCTTTCACTGTAAACAATTCTCTCTCCTCCCAGTTGTAATTTTCCCAGTGCAGCTAGACAGCCTCAGGAGAAATCATCTTTTCTCTCGAGCTTCCTCAAAAGACAGCTCAGCCATCTTTAGGGCCTGGGCTATGGAGGGCAAGCTCAAGTTAATTTGGTTTAGTCAGGCCCTCTTCTCTCCTGCTGGAGCCTCAAGCCCTGTGGTTACCAGGCCGGGGAGCCCTGGCCTCTGCCGCCGGGGCCTCAGCACCCGTCTCAATAGCCCTCAGACATCGCATTTCTCCACAGCTCGGAGTCGCTCCGAAGGCAAAGATTAAAGGGGAAAGTCGCAGCTGTATATTTATATTTTCATTGCTAGAAGGGACTTGATTTCCGCGCATTTATTTTGGTAGTTGTAACACACAGGGGCGGATTTGCGTCACCCGAGCAACTTGTCGGTGGAGATAAAGTTGCACAAATATTGAAAGGGGAAGTGCTAGGAGTCATTATAGAGTTTTTCTCCGGAAGAAATAAGGATTTCTGCAGTATCCTAAAATACTAAGGCCGCTTCTATTTTGAGACCAATCTCGCAGGCACATCCGCTCATTTAGTCGGAGTTAGAGCCCATCAAAAAACAGGAGATGACCTGAACTCCAGCGAGCCCAGGGTTTCCTGCTGCCTTCTTGGTTCTGAGGGGTGGGGTAAGGAGGAGGGGAGTCTGCGGGCTCAGAATGGGGCGAGGGGCCCGCAGAGGCAAGGCCTGGGTCTGGGGCAGGTGTGTGTGTGCGTGCGTGTGCGTGTGCGTGTAGGGTTTCCAAGGGCTCCAAAGATGGCCTTTTTCGCGTTTCCCTCAGGTAGCTCCAGGGAGGCCGGGATGGCGCTAAGGCGGTTGCAATGAAGCGGAGGGCCTGAGAGAGCAAAGGGGCGCGCGAGGCTGGGCGGGGACGAGCGGACCAAGTTGCCACTTGCAATCAATCAAGCTGCAGGCCTTGCCGCGGCCTTGCAGAGAGGCGCGCGGCGGGGTGAGAATTCGGGTGGAAGACCGCCCTCCCGGCCTCGCCTTCCCCAGATCTGCTCCGGGCTCACTCGTGGCCTCGAAGTAGGCCCCAGCTTGGCCCTGGCGCGACAAATGCGGGTCATAGGCGCCACAGGGTCCTTGGAGGGCCCGCGTTCCCCGGCGCCTGCCTCCCTCCCCCCCTCCCCCAGGCTCCCAAACTTTGGAACTGGGCGAGGGGAGGTGAGGCAATCTTTTTTTGGGGGGGGCTTGGGTGGGCGAGGGCGCGGGGCACGGCCTGCGGTGTGGCCTAGATACGCTTCTTTCAAACCCTGAGATCGGTGGGGCTTAGGCCGCGGGCTGAACGTTTCTAGTCAAACTGGAGCTGCAACCGACTTGGAAATGACATTAGAAAAGAGAGCGGGAGAGGGCTCTTGGCCGCCCCTGCGCGCACGGGCGCTGGTGACTTTCCCTGGGGGCTGTGGAGTTACAGGGAGGCCGCCTCCTGTTTGGCCCTCTCTCGGAGTCTCGCCAGAACCCTCAGCCTTTGCAGGTGCCGCCCCCCCACAGAAGCCTTTCAAGAAGGCAGGTCCAGATGGCTGATTGCCAACGCCTCAGAAGTGGCCCGCTGCTTGTCACACCCTTGCCGCTGGCTAGACACAGACGGCTGGTCTTCCAGACCTTCTAGTCCCAGGAAACACTCCCCCCCACCACCCCGGACCAGGCCTCTCCACTTCCTTGGAAAATTGCAACTCTGCCCTAGCTGAGCCGAGCAGGACTAGGAATTCCTTCAGTGAAAGAGGGAGGAGGGAAGGAAAAAGGGGGTAGGCGGAAGGGAGGGAGAGAGAAAAAGAGTTGGTTCTGAGTGTTGGCTGATGGGAAGTGATTGATTAGTGATTGGTTGTTTTCAGGAGAAAGTCAAAAGCTTCTAAGGACAGCGTCTGCAACTTGGGGCTGGTAACCACCGGGAATCACGTTACTTAGCCAAAACCCTGAACCCGAGATAGGCATGGCAAGTTCAGTTGCTGAAGGGAAAAAGATGTCACGGAAGTTGTGTTAGGAGACGCTTATTAGGACAATCGAAAACAAAAGATTTCGTGGTTTCATTATTGTTATTATTTCATTTTCTTCCTGAAAATGTGCAAGAACAGCTCATCTGGGTGGCCTGTGGTTTGTTTGGGAGCAGGGTGGGGAAATCCATTCTGACTGTAATTTAAAAGAGAACGAATTCTTAAAACAGACGTGTTGATGTTGCAGAAAACCCCCCCACTACACCCACCCTGCGCACTAAAGACCCAAAGCATGGATGAAAGACGTTGTCCGCCACTGCAGCTCCTCCTGCGACCAGGCCCAAGGGGTGCTCGGCGAAACTGTCATTGAATTGAAAGTAGTTTTTAACCCCAGGGAAATCTGCTCTTGTGGGCACTTGCAAAACAACGGGCCGCACGTGACCCGGGACGTGGCGGAGGAGGGAGGGTGGCATTTCCTGCAAGGTGCAGGGGAGGGGACGCGCGCGCCCATCTCCCAGGGTTCGGACGGCGACCTCCTCGGTTGTCTTTGCAGCTCCGGGGAAAGGTCTGGCTGCGTCTCAGGGAGACGTTCGGAGCCATTCATCTTATTTTGTTTGAAAAGTCACTCGTTCACGTTGTCACTGAGTGACACCTCGAAATAAAGCTAATTTGCGGCCGCTCCTCCTCCTGGATTCCCGGAGGATCTCCCGGGAGGCAGAGAGGCGGACGTCGAGCTGAGTTAGGCCTGGCCTCGGGGTCGCAGCATCCGGCGCCCGATGGCTCCGTGCTGGGCCGCGTGGGGGCGGGGTCCCCGGGACAGACGGGGGCTTTGCAGAAGACACGGACTCCTGGATAATCGAAAGATGAAGGGAAATCGGGAGAAAGGGAAGTAAAGAGTAGGGAACCTAGGAGGCCACCAGCGCTCTCGGCTGTCCACCCGGAGGCGGGCTTTGCACCCATTCTCCCGTACTCCTGGGAGCGCTTCGGGAGAGCTCTGAGACCAACTCTCCTCCGCGCGTCTCAGCCTGAATTTGCAGACAGCAGAGAGTCCGCGGCCGCTGGAGCCGGCGACCGGACCCTACGCGGCGGAGAAAGACGCGCACGACAGAGCTCAGCCCACGCGGCAGCAACAAACACTTTGGCGTGGCCGAGGCGTGGCAAGAGGGCGGGCCCCGCCCCCTCGTTACCAATTCACCTCCACTCCGGGTTCCCATTGGCCACGAGGATGGCCAATGAGCGCGCGGATCGAGGTCCTACCCGGGTCTGACTCGAAAGCTCCTGCCAAAACTTTGGGAGTTTTTCGAGAGGAGTTTTTTTTTTTTTTTTTAGCTGTTTTTTTTTTTTTTTTAAACTAACGTATTATTATTGTTGTTATTTTAAATTTAGCTCTCAGGGCTTAGTTGTTTGCGTTTTCTTTGGGGCCTGGCCCCGTCTCTCCGGCTTCCCCGGTGTGCGGAGCGGGGCCCCGGCCTCTCGGCCCCGCGGATCCCGCGCCGCTCTCTCGCCTCGGGCCGGCGGGGAGCGCGGCGCCGCGCCGCCTCTGCAGTGAGGCCAGGGGCCGAGGCGTGAGCGGCCGGGCCCCGGCCCTCGCCTGCTTCCTCGGCGGCGCCAGGGCTCCCCGGCCTCCCTTCAGTCCGGTCGGAGAAGCGAAAGCGGATCGTCCTCGGCGGCTCTGCACGCCCTCCGCGCGCTCCCACCCCCGGCCCGGGCAGGCGGCCGCGCGGCGCGCCCCGCCAGGATGTTCGCCGCCGGGCTGGCCCCCTTCTACGCCTCCAACTTCAGCCTCTGGTCGGCCGCGTACTGCTCGTCGGCCGGCCCGGGCGGCTGCTCCTTTCCCCTGGACCCCGCTGCCGTCAAGAAGCCGTCCTTCTGCATCGCAGACATCCTGCACGCCGGCGTTGGGGAGCCGGGGGCGGCCCCAGAGGGCCTGGCGGGGGCCTCGGCCGCCGCCCTCACCGCGCACTTGGGCTCGGTTCACCCGCACGCCTCCTTCCAAGCCGCCGCCAGGTCCCCGCTTCGACCCACCCCAGTGGTGGCGCCCTCCGAAGTCCCAGCTGGCTTCCCGCAGCGGCTGTCTCCGCTCTCGGCCGCCTACCACCACCATCACCCACAGCAGCAACAACAGCAGCAACAGCCGCAGCAGCAACAGCCTCCTCCTCCACCCCGGGCCGGCGCCCTGCAGCCCCAGGCCGCGGGGGCGCGGGTGGTCCCGAACCCCCACCATAGCGGCTCGGCCCCGGCCCCCTCCAGCAAGGACCTCAAATTTGGAATTGACCGCATTTTGTCCGCAGAATTTGACCCAAAAGTCAAGGAAGGCAACACGCTAAGAGGTAGGTCTGGAGCGGGAGGCTGCAGGCCTCTGACCACGGCTCTGACTCATTTCTCGGACCCCTGGTCGGTTTGGGGTGCCAGTGAGTGTTTTTATAATGAAAGAAAAATGGGTAAAATGGGGGAAAAGAAACGAATTAAAAAAAAAAAACTACGAAAATTTGTATCTAAAAGTCACTTACCTGCTCTGCGTTAACAACAACAAAAAGTTTGACTCCCGGAAGGCTTTAAAAACATTTGTCACATAATCAATATTCATGAAAGTGGTTGGTGTAAATATTTGCTAACATGACTATCATCTGTCTGTCTTTTTAGTCACGTATCTAGAGAACAAACCCATTGATGTGGAGTCGATTCCGACTCATAACGACCCTGTATAACAGAGTAGAACTGCCCCTAGGGTGTCCAAGGCTGTAAATCTTTACGGAAGCAGACTGCCACATCTTTCTCCCGCCATATCTAGAGAGAGAAATAACATTTTCTGTCAGGAAAAACCCTTCTGGGGAAGATTTTCTCTTCCTTGTGGAAGTTCCACGTATCTGATGTTATCTAGTAAGTCTACCCAAGGAATGCAGTTAGACAAGGCCGACTCCAAACTCCCAAGAGCAGAGCACAGAGTGGGGGTTCTTTGGGGGCGGCGGGTACAGGACTGTGGGATTCCTGGAAGGCACCTGAAAGCGACGTCGTTGTGGCTGTTTTCTGTCAATCCCTTCCGTGCTATATGCGTGGATGTGGACGTGAACACAGGCAACACTTTGTGCATCGCCCCTTGGCGACTGTCGGGACGGAGGGGTTTTGGCTCGGAGACAGGAGTCTCTCGCGATTTAGCTCCAGGAAAACCGAACCAAGGGCGAGGGGCAGGGGAGGAACCAATCAGCCGAGAGAGTATGCATTTGCCTGAAGTGTAACCAGCGGTCCTTTTCCTCCACGCCCAGATCTCACCTCCCTGCTAACCGGCGGGCGGCCCGCGGGGATGCACCTCCCGGGCCTACAGCCCTCCGCCGGCCAGTTCTTCGCGTCTCTAGATCCCATTAACGAGGCTTCTGCCATCCTGAGTCCCTTAAGCTCGAACACGAGAAATTCAGTTCAGCATCAGTTTCAAGACACGTTTCCAGGTACGGAAACCCTCCCCAGCGAGCGACGGCCCAACGGGCAGGTCGACTGACAGACAGACATCTCAGACCTGACGCCTCATGGGGCGGTCGCGGTGTCGCAATCCGGGAGCTGGTGCGGGAGGATACTGGGTCGGGATAGAGAAACCGAAAGATTTCTCCGCGAGCTAGCGCACGCTTCGGACGGCTCCCACCGGGAAGCTGTGGGGGCGCCTGGGGGAGCCAAGACCGTGTGCGCGGCCGAGCGGGCGGGGGAGGGTTTCCTTGCTATTTTCGCTGGAGTGAGTGGCTCAGCTGTAGGTTTGAAAAGGCAGCATCAAGAGGTGTTGCTTGTTAACACATACACATTTTAAGAAGACCTCAGACACTTGCCCTGTGAGGCAAGGTTCTGTCTGGACGCGTGGGCACGCGTGAGTACACACGCGGACGCACACGCTAGCGCGCGCACACAGACACAGACACACACACAGACACACACACACAAAACAGAGAATAGAGGCTGTCATCTCTAGATCATTCAGGCCCGAGGGACATTTTCTCCACATGCCTAATGGCCATGCATTAGGGTTATGTTTTTCCCTTGGAATTAATCTGGGAGCCACAGTTTCTCCACTCCACGCTCGCTTTAGGCCTGCCGACTATCGTCTTCACAGCTGTGCCCTTCCTCCTTAGAGAAGCCCTTCCAGGTGTGTGGGAAGGGCTTTCTGAGCCGGCTGTTAGCACAAAAAAAGGTTTTTAAGCAGCATCGGACTGGGCACTAACGAGGCCCTCGTGTCTCCTTTCTGTTCTGGTAACCGGCTCCACCAGGCCCCTACGCGGTACTCACGAAGGACACCATGCCGCAGACCTACAAGAGAAAGCGCTCGTGGTCGCGCGCCGTCTTCTCCAACCTGCAGAGGAAAGGCCTGGAAAAAAGGTTTGAGATCCAGAAGTACGTGACCAAGCCGGACCGAAAGCAGCTGGCGGCGATGCTGGGCCTCACTGACGCGCAGGTAAGCCCGCTCTGGCCTGCAGCGCACAGCGCCCTCGGGCGGGCGACTGCGAGCGGCCTAACCCCGAGGGGCCCGCCACCCAGACCAAGTCCCTTCTGGTGGTGGAAACACAAGGTCTAGAATTTCAGACTTTGTGGACTTCGCAACTTGGGACAGAAAGAGAGAGGAGGGTGGGGGAGAAGGACGGAAAGAATAGCTCATCACCAAACATGTCAACAAGCGCTGCCTATTTATTTTGGCCAACGGGCGAAGGAGCCGCGGAGAAAACAAACAGGCCGCGGGAGATAATTGTGTACTCAACTCAGTGCAGTTCGCTGTAGGAGGCAGTTTATTACGGAAGAGATAAAAACCCGAAGTCAAGAGTTTTTTTTTTTTTTTCCTTCTCTCCTGCCCTGGCTGCCTCCTCCTCCCGCTGCCCGATTGTGAAATCCCTAGCTGTGAGCAGGAAGTGAAAACATCATTTCAAACGGAATTGCTCGGCCCCAGTAGGGCGAGCAGCCCGCTTGGAGCGCCACAGCCAGGCCGATTTTCTAACCGTGTGGGCTGTGAAGAAAGACTCCGGTTGGGGAAAGGGGTCAGGGAGAGAAAGAAAAAAAAAGATTTTCTTAGAGCGTCCAAGAGCGTTTTAGCCGGTTCTGCTTACTTGATTTTTTTTTCAAGATTGTGCCTGAATTCATTTTTTTTTCTTTTTCTCAAATTGAAGAACTGGCCTTTTTTTTTTTTTTTTTTTAAAGCTTTGAAAATAGAAGAGTCACAGTTGTTTCATATCCCACAGCAGCGGCCCTCATCCCTGGTGTTGACTCCCGAGCAGAGCAGCAGCTCGAGGCTGGTGGCTTTTTCCTAGCTCCCCGGCCCTGGGCCTTCCCTCTCCCTCTTTCTGTCCTTCATTACACAACACCCGTCCCCAGCACACGCACGGGAAGAAGCGCCCAGCCGTTTTCCACCAGCTGTGGATGTTATTTTTAAAAGGGAAGCTGGAACTTGTGTGAAGGCTCTGTGTCCCCCAGGGGATCGTATATATTTATATAGATTCTCCACCCCATCCCTACCCCCTGCCACCGCCTCCACTTTGCACACGTTTAATTCCAGCCTTTTCTGAGCCCCCAGCAGGATTAGTTTAGCCCGGTAGGGGTGGGGTCCTTAGCCCCTCCCCCTGCAAACCTGCCGAGGAAATGCTTTTCTGCCGAAGGCCCCCATGGGGTGAACTTTCTCCCTTTCTGCTTCGTGCCCGCCTTCTTCTTTCCTCGAAAGAATCCCTTTTTAGGGACTTGCTCTGAGTAGTGGTAATAAAGTAGTAGTGGGCCAACTTAGAGCGGGAATTCTTGGCACTGGTTCACCAAACCCTTGCAAATGTACAAAAATCTTGGGTGTATGTGCATGGGGGTGGGCAGGGGGCCACACTTTAATTAGATTGGGGCGGCGTCCAGACTCCAGTGGAGTTAAGAGGCACCAGTCTCTATAGCTGGTGGTGGGGTGCAGGAATACGCCTGCCCACCAGCACCCAGGCCATTTCAGGCACGAGGTCTGAGAGCCACATTTTGAGAAACGGCCCCAGAAGGTTCTTCTGGAGGCGAGGATTCCTGGCGGTTTTGGTGTTCCCCTGAGTTACCTCTGGGCCCCCCCGCTCCGCTTGTGCTTGGCTCTGGGTGGGGCGCTGGGGACGGTTAACCGTGTGTTCCTGAGTTAGGGAGCGGCTCGTGGGCAGGAGCGAGCCTGCGTCTCACCTGGGTGTCCCTTCTTGTCTCCCTCGCGGTGCGGCTCAGGTGAAGGTGTGGTTCCAGAACCGGCGGATGAAGTGGCGGCACTCCAAGGAGGCCCAGGCCCAGAAAGACAAGGACAAGGAGGCAGCCGAGAAGCCATCGGGCGGAACACCGGCTTTCGACGGCGAGCAGGACGAGCGGAGCCCCAGCCGCTCGGAAGGCGAGGCCGAGAGCGAGAGCAGCGACTCCGAGTCCCTGGACATGGCCCCCAGCGACACGGAGCGGACTGAGGGCGCTGAGCGGGCCCTGCATCAGACGACCGTTATCAAGGCCTCGGCCGCGGGCGCCCCGGTCACCGCCGGCAGCGTTGGGAGCGGCGGCAGCAGCGCCAGCTTCAGCTTCAGCGGCGCCAGCGGCCTCAGTAGCAGCAGCAGCAGCAGCGCGGGCAGCGCCAGCAGCGTCGGCAGCAGCGGCGGCGGCGGCCCCTCGGAGCTGCCCTCCGCGCCCCAGCCCAGCCTCAGCAACGCTCCGCAAAGCCCCGAGCCTGCCCCGGCGCCGCCTGGCGGCCTATAGACTGGGCGAGCGCGGAGGGCCCGGGCCGGGCGGCCAGCCTCCCGGCTGCTGATCTGGTGCCTCCTTTATGCCAGGGGCCGGGCCAGGGCTGGGGCGCAGCGGCGGGGCCTCCTTCAGCCGTAGCCCCTCCGCTGCCCGGCTGGCCGCAGCCCACACTGCGCGGAGCGGAGGAGGGTCTCGGTGGCCCCCCGCCTCCCACGCCCGCCGCACCGCTGCTCCCCAGAAGCAAGCAGCTCGCGCTGTGAAGTGTCTGACTGAAACGTTCCTCCCCACCCGCAGGGGTCGTGGCGCGAAGACTTGCACTGAGGACGCCTAAAACTTGTAAATAAAATGTTTACTTCGGTTTGTAAAGGCCGCTTGGCTTGCTGGGGCGATGCGGTCGTGAAGGCCCAGGGCACTGCAGAATGCAGCAGCTCAAGTGGAAAAGGGGAGGAGGGCGGCTGGAGCTCGTGGGTGGGGTGGGGGGTGCAACTTCAGGGCCACGTTGTGGCAGACAGTGGCGTCAGGGTTTGGAGGTTCGTCTAGTTCAGAGGTCGCGTGGACCGCACCAACCGCCAACGAAGGCGCGAAAGCGCGCTGCACGGCCCTGGGCGCGATCTGGGAGCCGAGCTGGCCACAGAGTCTGTTAGGCCCGTTCCGCAAATGACTTTCCCACCTGGAGTCTGGACGCGAGGAGTGTGTGCGGCACGCTTTCCGCGGCTCGAGAGTTTGCAGAGTTCAAGCGGAGAAGGCGGAGGCGCCGGGCGCGGTCGTTCCAACCAAAGTCACGCTCAGTGGGTGGCCAATCAGGGCCCGGCGTGGAGCTGAGCGCCTCTCTCCCAGCGCAATCCTCCCCTTGCTCAGGGATGGGATCGGGCATGGGGGACGAGGCAGATCTGTAGTGGCACGGAGGAAAGGACAGGCATGGCCATAGCGGCTGTGGCTGGGAGCCCTAGGCTTAGAAACCCAGGGCCTCGGTTTTAAAGATGCCAGAACAATGCACTGTGGGGAAGGGACTTGCTCCAGGTGACACGGAGGCAGAGCCCAAGCCAGAACCTAGACCTCCCGCCTCCTGTGTGGCCAGTGATGGATCTAGAAAGCCGCACCTCGTCTTCCATCTCCCTCGGCAACAGGGCCCCACTGCGCTCTCTTCCCTTCAGCTTAGCGAGCTGAGAGGCGGTTTCCCCATCCCACCGCAGCTGGAAAACAGTAAACATTCTGACCTCGCCACTGCTACTGGGATTGGCCATTCCAAGTTTTCTGCAAAGATGAGAGAGTCAAATCTCTCTTCGAGATGTGCCCTACCCCGCTTTCCTTCCCTGGAAACTATGAGTCGGTGAAATCTCTTTTGGGCGATTTAAAAACAAACTGATGTCTCCGACAAATCGTGAACACCCAGGGCTATTTGCCATAAAAGTCGGAGACAGCGCAAGGCCTCTGACAGGCCCACTGCCGTGCCCGGGAGCCCGTTCCGGGATTGCCCAAGGCTTCTGACAGGCCCACTGCCGTGCCCGGGAGCCGGTTCTCGGGGAGAACTCCCTGCGGAACATCTGTGCTGCTGCAGGGATGATGAGGTCAGAGAGCCCAGGACGCAGCCCTACCATGGCCGGAGTGAGCACGCTCCCGGCTCTCTCTTCACTTCGCCCCCACTTCGACCCACTCCCTGAGCGGGTTCCAGGAGCCTCTGTTCTAGTCTTCCGGGGTTCATGGGACAGAGCGGAAGCCGGAGATTCAACTTCTGGCGTGGCACCTCCAGGCGCGTGGCCAGGTCCCAGAGCGCAGCCCAAAGGTGCAAGACTGACTATCCCCCGCCCTTGCCAAACCCCGGGACCGAGTTGAACCCCTCGAGGAATGCGCCCAATGGGGAGGAGGGAGGGAGAAACCAGAGAAGTCCGAAGAGAAACGAAAGAGCGCTTCCCGAGGGATTCCATGTTAACTGGGGAGGTGAGCCACGGTTGTCTCTGAGGTGCTTCAGGGCGACGACAGCCTCGCCACCTGCCACGGGCAGGATTGGGGTACCTCCTCTACGCCCTCTGCAGGCTCTGCTACCCGAACTGCGGGATTTTCTCTGTACCCCAGTTTTGCCATCATTACTTAGATTTAGTTCCTTATATTCCCAGAACATTGCAATTCTGGAAGCGGAACTTACCAAGAACATCCAATTTTGAGGCCCTTCAATCCAGTCTGGTGTTAAGGAGAACAAGGCGATGGCGTATATACCAGGTGGAGAAGCGGAGCCCGGGCTGGTGTGGGGGTTGCGGGAGGGATGGGTGCTTTGTGCAAACCGCAGTTATCCCGGCAGCTCAGAGGACGTCCGAGGTGCCCGCTGCCCCATATCCCCGATCCTCGCCATCCCCCCCACCCCCCCGCAACCTTCCTCCTCTGGGACCGGGCGCTCGGGGGTGGGGGTGGGGGGGGATTAAAACTGAGGGAAACCATCGCCCAGGCTTATAATGATGTGATCTCGGATCAGGTAGATTTTGGCTTTGGCTGGGCTAGACTCCGCCAGGCTAGGGGGCGCGGGTGAGGTGGGGGAGGGGAACTCAGTGGGGCGTTGGAGTTCTTCCACAATTCTATCAGAAACGGAATATCACAAGCCCCGGAGAAGTTTAAAGTTAACTTGGAAGAAGAGCAGCCGCCGGACGAAGACGCCTCTCTGGGTGGGCGGAGGTGACTGCGAGGAAAATTTGCATTCCCGGCGCCGTGGTCTGGATGCCGGCTGCTCGCTAGGCCCTGGGTCCAGGAATCATCCCGGCGGCTGTCGACGCTAGACGGCTGAGGAAGCCAGAAAGTTTTGAACTTAAGACAGAGATTCCTCAGACGTGCAAGGGAGGGCCGAACGCGGAAGGTCCACGAATGCCAGGCGCGCCAAGGTCAGCAGGATTGGCGCTTCGAAGAGGCCTGTCGCTCTCGGTGAGCGCAGAGCAGAGCCGCAGCCCCTGACCCTAGCGCCACCCAGGGCAGCCCGTTGCTAAAAGCGGTGGTTGGTAACTGTGACCGGAGCAGGGCTCTGCCTCGACCGCCTGAATCATCTCGGCGTGGAGTCCTTGGAGCAAGGTTACTAAGGCAGGCGCGCCGCACGCAGAAGTATGGCGACCAGAGCGCGTCTCACTGGGGTAGGGGTGGAGGACGGAGAAGACAACGCCCTCTAAGACAACGAGCGCGGACGCACACATACCATCATAATCATGTACATATACCGTAATACACACATACCATCATAATCATGTACATATACCGTAATACACACATACCCAAAGACACATCCCAACAGATCCGCACACAGAGACCCAGACACACGAGACAGAGGCCTTCCCCTGGCTCATTCAGCACTTTGTGGGTAAAGAAACAGAACAAAACAAAACAAAACAACCATTGCTATTGAGTGGATTCCGACTCACAGCGACCCTATAGGGTGGAGTAGAACTACCCCTCAGGGTTTCCAAGGAGCCGCAGGTGGATTCGAACTGCAGACTTTTTGGTTAGCAGACAAACTTAAACCACTGCGCCACCCGGGCTCCACACTGTTTGTAGAACCACGCAAATGAAGTTCCAGCTTCTCCTCCCAACTGCAAATCAAAGCGTGGAGCCCATGCCGCCTGTGTGGGTGGGGCAGAGTCTCAGTGGAAAAATTCCCTTTTTCCACCGACCAAACCAGTGAAAGCGGGTGACGCATTCACCTCCATTTGTCTGTCTCAGCCAAGAGTGACTGACATCTCAATGTTGGGACAGGGAGCCTGTCGCTGTCACTGCCCTCTCCGCCACCGAGGCCAAACCTGGCCGGCCCATCAGAGCGAGGTCTTGCCTCCAAGGAGGCTCAGGCTCAGGCCCGCAAGCCAACCAAGGAGATCACCGCTTCCCACCCCCCAACACACACGCACACACAGACACACACACACACACAGAGCCAGGATTCATGTGTGTTTGGGGGAGCAGTTGCCCCGACTCAGGTGGACACGAATCCCCCTTCGCACCTCAGAGGGAACCGTAAACCAAGTCCAGTCTCTGTGGGATCTTTCGTGTGGCCTCTCCCCACTACCCACGTTCTGGAGTGGGTGTCGCCAGGAGCCGGGGTTGAACTACGTGTACCGCCGGCAGTGAACACGCGAGGTACCAGCACTCGGTCAGCTCGGCCGGTCTTCGCGAAACCAGAAGCCACCGCAGCCGGAAGGTGGCCCCGGGCTCCGCCTCCTGGGCGCACAGCCGCCGCGGCCGCGGTGGGTTTTGGGGTCCGGAGAGGACCGTTGTGCGGACGTGAGCGAGGAGGGTGCAGGAACCATGATGTGCAGCCGGGAATTTTCTGTAGGGGTTTTAGATTTGAGCTTTAATCTGTCTGGCTTTAACCTATCTGAGCTTTAACCTGTTCCAGGACGCAACCCCAGCAGCCCCCAAACTGAGGCAGATCTCTTACAGACTCCTCGTCTTCGGATAGGCTGGGTTGGCTCTGGAGCAACAACTGGGGAGAGAAGCCCGAGGTCGATGTACCTCCTTCCCTTTGTATGCGCCTGAGGTCCCCCTCCCCGCCTCCGACCGTCACTCTTCCTTACGAAGGAAAGGCTGGCAGAGAGGCAGCGCTTGGCCTTTCACACGCCACGTGAAAACGCTGCTTTAAAGGTGGCCCAGGGGATCCTAACCTGCAAGGCCTTCACATTCCCACCCCCTTAGGCTCGCAGGGTGGGGGTTGCACACTCCGAGCGCTTTGTGAATATGCGAATATTTAGGCTTTAACCTCAGGTGTTTGGGCTCGTAGAGATAAACCCCAATTTAATTGTGTTCATGCGCACGTGTCTCTTACAGCCTCCATTTTCGAGGTGGTTCTGGGATTGTCCTGCCTGGCAAAGATAAAGAATGGCCTTCGTCAAGGCCTCTACTGTCACGCGGATATAAAAGCCGGCAGCACGCACTCGCTGTCAGGGGGGGGGCTCTGTAGGAATCCAGGTTGCTAACACAGGGCAGGGTGCCCTTTCTAAGATATCCCCCGCACCCGGATTCCAACCAAGCGCTGTCTTGCCTGGACCACGTAGGGTCCTTTGGCCCAGGAGCCCTCGCTGCCCTTCAGCTCCTTGGACGCGGGAGCTCAGAGAACCGCTGGCCCTCGGGTCCCTTCGCGGCCCTTCACCTCTGCCACTTGAGAAACACAGCAAAGATGTCCTCGCAGGTGCGACTTGCTCATTTTAGGGATGAGGCAACAGAGGCTGAGAGAGGTGAAGACACTTGGCCAAGGTCCCCTGTACAGTGAGTGTCAGGCTGGTCTGGGCCAAAGGGTCAGTGCCTCTTGGGTACACCTGATCAATCGGATTTCGATCCCGGTTATCAGAGCTCAACGGCTTTTTAAAGAGCGAACGATGCTCAACCGCAGCCGGGAACTGAGGGCTCCTCTCGGTCGGCCTCCCTTTTCTCTTTATGGCCCCGAGGTCTGACCCTCCCTCCAGGTGTCTCAGGCCCTGTCCTCCCTGGGGCTGACACCCCACCCTCCAGCCTGCACCGCCTCTGTAGTAGTTTTAACTTTACTAACAGTGTCTAGGAACCCGGCCACACCTGTTCGCAGGACGAAGCTTCACCCCGTGTGCTTTCTCGTTTGCTCGTCATCGCTGACACTTGGTTTTCTGCGCAGGACGCGGAGCGCGAGGCCCGCTCTCATCTGCCGGCAGCCGCTGCGCTGGATCCTTCTCTCTCTCCCTGCGCTCGGGCGGTGCCCGAGCCGCCGCAGATACCCAGCCTCCTTCCCTCGCGCAGTCCACGGCGCGCGACAGACTAGGAACAGAGCCCGCGGAGGTGGCAGCGCCGGCATCACCTGACGCACACTCCGGTTCGCGGTTCCGGTGACCAACCGCGACTCTCTCCAGGCCGGGAATGGGAAGAAGCCTGAAGGAGCGTGCCTGACCTCAACCTGGCATAGACCAAGCTAGCCCTAGGGGCATTCATTTATTCATTCATTCACTAGTTTCTAGCCTTGTGACCTTGGGAAATTTATGGAACCTTTTTGCTTCAGTTTCCCCAATCGGTATAATGGGATAGAATCAACGCTACCTACCTCCTACGTTGCTGTGAGGATTAATTGCTTAAACAAAAGTGAAATGGGAACAGTGACTGGCATGCAACCAGCGCGATAGGCTTAGATAGTATTATTATATTTCTTCATCCATTCGTTTATTCATTGTAGTATTTATTTATTGAGGTCATTGTTAGTGATCCTGCATGGGGGGCGGGGGGGGGGCGGAGGAAGGAGGCAAGACAATCCTTACTCTCCAAGAAATTAAAGCCTTAGAAGGAAACTCAGTCGTGAATGAGGTGCAGTCTATAGATAGTGTCCTCGGGAATACGTTTCAGGAATAGCCCAGAGCATTTGGACACTCTGCCCTGCTCAGTCACAGCCAGGGTTTGCTCCGTGTTCCCACTGACTCCATGAGGCGCCCTTGGGCACTTCTTCCTTTTGATATTCCTGGTGCTTGGTCCAGCATCTGGTGCACACAGCAGGCGCTCAATACATGCTTGTAGGTGTGGCTGAGAGTTACTCTTCGGAGTTGGAAGGAGAAGAAGCTAGAGTTTTCTGACACTGAGGATTTGAGGGAAGCTTAAGTAAGTACAGGGAACCCTGGTGGTGCAGGGGTTAAAGCGCTTGGCTGCTAACCGAATGGTCGGCAGTTCTAAGGGGAGAAAGATATGGCAATCTGCTTCGGTAAAGATTACAGCCACGGAAACCCTATGGGGCAGTTCGACCTTGTCCTATACGGTCACTATGAGTCAGAATCGACTCAACTGTTTTTGGTTTTGGTTTAAGTAAGTATCTGGGGTCCTAGGAGGAAAAAAATACATGCCCGCAGTTGAGATTATGTCAGGACAAAGGACACGTAGGGATTTAGTAAGTCCTTAACTAACCGCAGGGAGAGGATTTCCAAAACAGAAACCGGACGTGAACGTTCTCTTTAAAGGGAGACCTGAGCGCAGTGGTTAAAGAGCTCGGCTGCTCACCAAAAGGTCGGCAGTTCGAATCCATCAGCTGCTCCTTGGAAACCCTATAGGGCAGTTTTACTCTGTCCTATCGGGTCGCTAGGAGTCGGAATCGACTCAGTGGCAGCGGGTTTTGGTTTTAAAGGGAGAAGCCACGCTCAGCTCCTTTAGGGCAGAGACGGGCTCTGCTGCGAAGCTGGAGATTTCTAGCACTTAGCACAGCACTTGTAAGGCGCCCCAAGGTGTTTATTGAGTAAACGAATAATGTGATTATTGTGGCCCTTGTGGTTAATTATAGTGCCAGTGAATTTTCAGGAACAATATGGTTACTTGGTTAGCATTGCAAAAGAATGAAGTTGAGCATCAAGTCACGGAGCTACCGAGTGATGATCCCGGGAGTGGACTTGGGGAGCCGTCACCTCAATATCTGGTCGAGGATACACAAGAGCACCCCCCGCCCCGCAGTAAGGCCATGTCAGAGCCGCAAGAGAAAGCGTTCACCATAGCGCTTGATACAGACAGCCCAAACGCTCCCTTAAGCACGTTCAGGCGGCATCATTAACCTCATTTTGTATATGGAAACCCATTCACAGACAGGTTAAACGACTTGGCCACGGTCATCCAGCTAGCGGTCACATGTGAACCTGGATGGAATCCGAAAGTTTTCCGGGCTGTGCGGGGCGCTAGAATCTGCGCAAGCCTCTCCCGGCACAAAGCTGTGCAGCGCAGCGCAGCGCAGCGCGAAAGAGTCTAAGGAAGTCTTGGCCTCACTGTGTCGGTTAGGGGCGGTTTGTTTCTCTGAACGCCGGAGCCACCCCACCCACCACCCGCCTGAGGCCGAGATATCCTGCTCTGCCAATTACAGCCTTTCTTGATTTGTCAGAGCTGTTTATTTTTGTTTCTGGGAACCGGGGTGAAGAGTGCACCCGGCACAGTTCCCAGCGCGTGGTGGGAGCTCCAGAAATGAGCAAAAGAATGAATGCACGAACGAATGAAGTAAGAAGCGAATAGAATTCCTATTATCTCAGCCCCCACGAGCATCCGCCAGCGCATCCTGCCCTTTTCTGGATCCGTCTGTGGCGAGTATCGCCCGCAGCGCACGCCCTCCAAAGGAGTGTCCCTGGTACTTGGCGAGGCCCGGCTTCACTCGCCCGGGGCGCAGACTGTGCTGGAAGCCTCACGCTCTCGTACTTTGCCTGCTCCCCTCCAGTCGACACTTATGGGTCTAGCAGAGCCCGGGGTCCTCCGCGGGCTCTGATTCCCAGCCCTCTCGCCGAGCGTCTGGTCCTGGTCAGCCCGGGCCTCGCCCTTGCCACTGCCGGTCGGGACGCCAGAGCCGGCCGGTGGGCCACGCCCAGGAGTTCGTTCCTGTGAGGCCGCCTTGGACCGCGTGCAGTGACCACAGCCTGGTCCCCTTTCCCCGCCTCCCGCACGGTCCCTGTCTTCTGCAATGACGACTCTACTTGGCTGAGAGCGCAGTTTAGTGGCTGAACAAACGAGATGAAATGCTAGAAAGGAAAGGAGTCAAACTAAAGACTCGCTCCGTGACACACTTTTTAAACGTCCCGTCTTCACCTTAGGCCTTGGGCTTCACTCTCACTAGGCTTCTTCCTCGATCCGCCCGTCCTATTTGTTTTTTGTCCTCTCCGCTGGCTACGCTTGGGCGGTCCTTCCTTCCGGGGACCGCTCACAGCTCCACTCAGGATTTTAAAAGAAGCTGGGCTCCTCTGGCTCGGTTCCTGAGCGACCACGGGGGACGACGCGGTGTTGGGGCGGGTGTGACCTGAGGGAAGGAGCGACCTGGCAGACGGGCTGCTCCAGAGTCGGTAGACACCAGCCTCGTGTATGAACCAAAATGTAACGAAATGCAGCGATTTATTTTTATTATTGAATAACAAATGAACTCTTGCAATGGGGTGAGGGGAGGGAGGGGAAGACGTGCAACTGTACCATGCTCTTCAGCAGCATAGTTAAGGAGCCAAGGTGGACGTACTGGCGACACGTGGGCCACTCAGCCTCTGTGTCATCCATCCATATGCGCGCGCGCACACACACACACCATTTGAGTCCCTACTGCCTGCTGAGCCCCGATCTGGATTAGGGACCATTGGTGGCTCAGGCTGGAGTGATCCAATGGTGAGCTGGGGCGCGTCTTCCGAACAAAAAAATTTAGCAATCCGAACCGTTCTTCCCTTCTTCTCTTCCCTTACGTCTCTCTTGCTTTTCCCATCGCAGAGGAAAGGTCGTAAGGAGACCCCTCCATGCGCCTCCGTGTCCTCTCCAGCTCTCTCCTTCTCCTTCCCGTCAGTTTGTTCAGCAACATGGAGGCAGTCCAGTGTCCCCTCCAGATAAGTTAGGGACGCACTCCCAGTACAGAGTAAAGTCACAGACGGGCAAAGGGATCTCGGTAAACAAGGCGCTAAATAACTGGAAATTTTTACTATACTATTCCCATTACTGCCACACCTACACAGCTACTTCCTTCTGCCTGAGGACGCGTCTACATTGCGGTTTGCAATCACCCACCGTGGGTGCGTGCAAGTGAGAAACGGAGGAAAGAGAAACAACCCTTTTGCACTCTTTAAACAAGAGTCAAAAGTCTTTTATCCCATTTAACCTTCACAGCAACCCTGGGCGGCAGGTATTACTCTCCCTCTCACAGAGTCGATTTTGGGAAGCGGAGAGGTAGGGTGATTTGACCAAGGGGCGTGGCCGAGTCTCTGACCCAGAAACCCACAGGTTTCCTGGGCTTCGGCGATTCTGTCTTCAGTCTGATAGTTCAAAAAAAAAGAGTTCTCCTTTTCGATGAAATATTCGGATTATCTCAAATAGCCACCTTACACTTGGGTGTAGACGCAGCCACAGAAAAAAGCTGTTAAGAACAGGCTAGCTGCAGTCCGGGAAAGCGCGCTGGTGGCCGACCCGTACGGCCAGGCTCACAAGGTTGACAGCCACGTGCGGGGAGGGTCCGCTCTCCTGCACAAAAATATCTTTAAGCGAACGGTTGCCGCGAGCACTTGCTGTGCCTCGCAGACCTCAAGATAGAAAGACACGAGTGAGCCTAGAAGCCCCCGAAAGCCTCCTCCTCCGCGCTCCTCCTGTTTCCTTCCAGTGTCACCTGGCTCCCTCCCAGGCCTCACCCCCGAGCTCTCTGCTGTCCTTCCCCCACTCCTGTCCCCAGGCCGCTAGGGAGGGAGTCCCGCCGGCTGCCACCCGAGCCCTCGTGCCCCGGTGGTGCTTCTTGCGGCCGCGGACGGCGATGCCACTTGGCCAGGGGCTGCTGAGGATCACAGTTTCGCAGTCAGCGGCAGTCACCCGGGCGGGGGTGAGAGGTGGTGCGGGGAGGCAGCAGGCGGAGGGCCGCCCCTGCCTGGGAGCGCCGCGCCGGGCGGAGCCGGAAATTTATGGTCTGTGTACACTTTCTGGCTCCAGAGCCGGGCGCACCAAAAGGATGGGGCCTGCGAGCCCGAGGCCGAGAGCCGAGGTCACAGTTGCCGCAGCCATACAGGGAGCCCGCGGGTCTCTTCTTTCTGCCACATTTTGAACGTAAACCTCTCCCGGAGGGCGAGGCGGGAAATGAAAGTCTGGGTTAGAACTGGGTGCGGGCCGCGCTCCTCGGCCCTGCGGGCTTTGAGGCCTACGGCCCGCCGCCCGGCCAGGGGGAGTGTCTATACTGGCGGTTGTTAGTTGATGATGAGCCGATTCCGACTCACAGCAACCCTGTGAGTGCAGAGTGGAACTGCTCCACCAGTTTTCAAGGCTGTAACCTTTCTGAAGCAGATTGCCAGACTTGTCTTCCGAGGCACCTCTGGGTGGCTTCCAACCTCTAACCTTTGGCTAATAGTCCAGCGCTTACCGTTTGAGCCACCCAGGGACTCCGTGTCCATACGCGCTGTTTGGAATCCTGCTCGATGCGTGCAGGGTGGGATTCTAGGCCCAGCAGAGGCCGCGTGGCCCCAAGTGCGGACAGATTTAGGGTCCGAGGTGTCCCGGCCATGCCGCTTCTCCCAGTGTTACGTTCTGCCCTATATTGGTTCCCGGCCCTTGCAGGCTAGATTTGATTCTGGCTCGTGACTTCGGTCCATTTGGGATAATAGGGACATAAAAAAGCCGGGGCAAATAAGAGGACCTCCGTGGGCCTTGGGCGCCAGAGGAGGGGCGAAGATAGTCCAGACGTCAGGCCTAGTGCAAGTGGCTCAATCCCAGGCGGGCTTAGAGGTCCCGCTGCCCGCGCTTCATCCCTGCCGGAGTTAGCACCAAGGATTCCCACTGTCCTTCCCCGGCCGGGCCACACACGAGCACAGGAGCGCTGAGTTAAGCCAGGCATTCCTCGTAACCCTGGTCCCTTGACTCATGTTGTCACCAGAACTGAAGTGTCACTGAGGGTAACCTCATAGCGCACTTGGAATGACGGCTTAGCCAGTACCGTTCAACTTCTAATATCAGGCACTGCTTTTCGAGTTACACGTAGGAAATTGTACCAGGGGGAGTCCCTGGGTGGTCCAGACCGTTAAGCGCTGGCCAAGAGGTTGGCATCGAACCTACCCAGAGGTCCCTCAGAAGAAAGGCCTGGTGATCTGATTCCGAAATTTCACAGCCTTGAAAACCCTCTGGAGCAGTTCTACTCTGCACACATGGGGTTGCCACTTCGCTGCACCAACCAACAGCAACAACATCAAGGGCTGCTGTTAGTAAGTGAAATTGGGGATCATTTACACCTTCCTGTTTCCACGGCCTACATTACCATCTATGTGACCTACAGTACTAACGGAACATACACTTCTGTCGTGAACGAAGAGGTACCGAGGTGAGAGCAGGCTGAATTCTCACAAAGAACCAGGTGGGTTTACGGGTTTTTAGTCTGACTGCGCCGGAAGGGGCCAGAAGGGCGCTTCCTGCCGCGCTGGGAGCGGCGGGCGGTGGGGGTGGACGGAGCAGGACCACCACGCCCCGAAACTAGAGCCAGGCATCCATTATCCCTAGGGCATGTTAATTGCGCTCGGCAGGAGCAACTGTGAGTCTCTTTGACACCGGCTTCTCGTCTTCTGCCTGGTTTTGATTTACAGCTCCGGCTGGGTGTCCGAACTCCGACGCTCTCGAGCGAAGAGGCCTGGATAAAACGCACATAGGGGGATGCACAAGGGCACTTAAGTGGTTACAGTTTCTCGCCAAAGTCATCCGATTGTTCTTAGTATTGTCTTTAGTTTGCACCGGGGGAGGAGGACGCACCTCTGAGACTTTAGCCCTTTAATTGGGTGCTTCCGGAGAGTTTCCTGGGGTAGGGCTGTGGCCTCCGCGGAGGTAGCGATTTATCTGAAAATAAAAGAAGAAGTAGGAATAAAAGGAGCAGGGCGGAGTATGAAAGAACCGAGTGACAGAGAGAAAGAAGAAAAAGGAGAGGGAAAAGGGAAATCATAAGAAGAAGTGGAATTTTGAAGCATCTGTCACATTTTCAGAGGGTGGGCGGGGTTGACACAATTGGTTTGGGGCTGGGCCATAAATTAACAGAAGATTTATTCCTCAATCAGGAAAAAGCCATTAAGATATTCTTGGCTTCGTCTGTGGGAAAATAATTTCTTTGATTGAGTTGCCCCAGAAGACCCTCTGAAGCCCAATCCTCCCCGCCTTGAAAAGCCTCCTCTTTCCTGCCTGCCGGAAGAAGGGGAGAAGCGGGAGACCCGAGGGAGAAGAGGCCATTCCATCTTTTTTCCAGCATCTTGAATTTCACTTTGCGCGTTTCTTTCCACTTCTTGGTTTGGAGATCTAGTTCTCAGAGGAAAAATCCTTCCGCAGCAAGGCCGGGCCACCGTCCTTGGCCTCCTCCCATAGGTCTGGGGCGTTAACAGTAGACGAGAAAGTCCTCGGCCTGTCTGTCCCCCGCCGCAGCACGCCAAAGATTTGGGCAGGAGAAACTAAACTGCCCCGGGCGGGGTCGGGACAAGCCCCACAAGAAGTGGGAGGAAGGCGCCCCAGAGCAGGGTGGGTGAGGAATTGTTCCTCCTGAGCCTCGAGAGCCTGAGCCCCTCTGTCAGAGTCTTAGGACTCGAAGTGTGCTCCGAGGACTCTTGAGGGTCTCTGAGACCCTTTCAGGGCCTCTCCGAGGTCAAAACTATTTTGACAATAAAAGGTTATTTCCTTTTTTCACAGAAGTACAATGGAGTTTCCCAGAGGCCACATGAGGTGTGGTGACGTCATGCCTTTTAGGGCTTGGGGAATGCGCGTGTGTGTTCTCGTGTTTTAAAAATGTCTCCATTTTATAGGCTATACCTGCGCTGTGTGGCTATTTACATTTCAATGAATTAAAATTAAATGATAAACTTAATTCCTCAGTTCTGCTAGCTACATTTCAACTGCTCAAGAGCCACATATGACTTAAAACTCATTGCCGTCCAGTTGATGCCAATCCACAGGGACCCCATAGGACAGAGTAGAACTGCCCCATAGGGTTTCCAAGGAGCGGCTGGTGGATTCGAACTGCCGACCTTTTGGTTAGCCCGAGCTGTTAACTACTGCACCACCGGGGCTCCACATATGACTTAGTGGCTGTGGTATTGGACAGCACAGATACAGAAAACTTCCATCATCGAAGAAGTTCTATTGGACGGCACTAATCTATTAATAAATTTTCAGTAGATGTAATCCCACAGGCAGATGCCCTTTAGAATCCTCAATAATTTTTAGATTGTAAAGGGGTTCTGTGGAGCAAATGGTTAAGCGCTGGACTACTTACTAACCTGAAGGTTGGCCCCTGGAACCCACCCAGAAGCTCCTCCGAGAACAGGCCTGGTGATCTGCTTCTGAAAAGTCACAGCCTTGAAAACCCTGTGGAGAGTTCTACTCTGCATACATGAGATTGTCACGAGTCTGAATTGACACCGTGGCAACTATCAACAACAGCAAAGGGATTCTGAGACCAAAAATGTCTAAGATTCTTGCTTCAGGGTACCCTCTAGAGAGGAACGGGGACCCAGGCATTGCTCTCAGGCATTGGAACTAGAGAGGCTAAGTTTGTATCTGGACTCTGTACTTAGCTGTCTTCCTGAGCTTAGACCATTTTCTTAACTCTTCTGGAAGCTTCAGTTCCTGCTTCTGTAAAATGAGGATAAGGATACCAAACCAAAAACCAAACCCATTGCCCTCGAGTGGATTCCGACTCATAGCGGCCCTATAGGATAGTGATATTTCCTGTTAATCAACTGCGGAGAGGCAGTATAGCTGGTGGCTAAGGGCATAACCTCCCGAGCCAGACTGGATGGGCTTTATCTCAGCTCAGCCCAGATGATTTTGGGCTAATTTCAAACCTCTGCATGGCTCCATTTCATTATCAGTAAATTGGAGTAATAATAACACCTCCCTCGTAGAGTTGTTGGGAGGATTAAATTAATTAACATGTGAAAAACACTTAAGAAACAGTAGCTGGCACATTGCAACTACTATTATGGGTTGTTATAGATTGAATTATGTCCCACCAAAATGTGTGGCTGAAATCCTAACCCCTGTACCTACAAATATGACCCTGTTTGGAAACAGAGGTTTTCTTTTGTTATGTTAATAAGATCATACCAGAATAGCATGGGTCATAAACCTAATCACTTCTGAATTAGAAAAAGCAGATTAGACAGAAAAGGGACTCCTTGTGGAGCAATGGTTAAGTGCTTGGCTGCTAACCAGAAGGTGGGCTGTTTGGACCCACCCAGTAGCTCTGAGGAAGAAATAACTGGCTCCCGTAGAGATTACATACAGCGTAGGAAACCCTATGGGGAAGTTCTACTCTTTCATGTAGGGTTGCTGTGGGTTGGAACTGACTCAACGGCACCTAGCAACAACAGACACAGTGACATATACAGGAGGAAGGCAGATTCCAAGGAACACCACGGACTGTAGGCAGCTACTAGATGCTGACATAGACAAAGAAGGACTCCCCACACCCCCAAGAGCCACGCCTTGAATTCAGAGTTCCAGCCTTCAGAACTGTGAGAAAATAAATCTCTGTTCTTCAATGCCACCCACTTGTGGTATTTTTGTTATGATAGCACCAGGTAACTAACACGTGTATTAGATATTATTATTACATATATAAATTGCAAACCTTGGATGACAATAAAATTTAATTCCCCTCCCTTTTCAGTAATACATTTTTATGTTGATGTGAATTAGACCCCAGGGTTTAGGTCAAGATTTTTTGACTAATCAATTAGTCAGTCATTCAAAATAGTTGAACCGGTTGTGAAAGGACAGCCACAGAATCTCCAAAATGTAATCAGGTCCCACTGAATATGGCATTTCCAGCTATTTCTCTGTCTTTACACCCTCGGGTCCTAGCAGCCCCTCCTTCCAAGCAGTGGACATGCCATGGAACTAAAAGATGATGTGACTGTTGATCCTGGGCTTAGGGAGTCAGTGCTGGCAGTGGGTATGGCCACAGTGTTTGTTTTCCTGGAAGTGCCTGAGAAGTGCGTGGTACAATAGCCGCTGGAAAAAAATAAGCTCTAGATTAGTCTCAGGTTGCATCTAAAGGCCTGGTGACGTTTGGTGATCAGAAGCAAGACAAAAATCAGCAGAGGTCACCCAGGCTCCTCATTTAGCAATCCTTCTGGTGTGGTGGGTGGTGAGAAAAAGGTATTCCCTCAAGTATCAGTAGTCACTAAAAAGCGTCAGATGATTCCTTTGGTAATTGAGCTTTCTCCAGGGATTTAGTTTTCTGTGATTTCTCCTATGGGTGAATTTTCAATGGAAAATATTAGATAAATATAACAGATAATACTGCATAGGATGCTTTCAGATGCACATCATGGAAAACACAATATAAGGTGAGTTACCCAATAAAGGACATTTATTGCTTCACATGACTGAAAAAGTATAGTGGTGAAGTGAGTTTCATGCATGGCTTGATCAGAGCTCGGGCTGTTTTCTGTGGCTTTCTGACATCTGCACTTCTCTCTGTATCCACTTTATTCCCAGCCTGGCCTCCCTCCTGGTATCAAAACCTCACATCTCTGTGCATACAACAAAAATGCCAAGCCAAACTCATTGCTGTTGAGTCAATTCTGATTTATGACGACCCCACATGTGTTACGGAGCAGAACTGTGATCCATAGAGTTTTCTTGGTTGTAATATTTACAGAAGCGAATCACCAGGACTTTCTTCTGCTGTACCACCGGGTGGATTTGAACAGCCAACTTTTTCATTAGTAGTCAAGGTCAAACCATTTGCGCCGTTCAATGACCCATTGTATACACATCATCTAGAGGAAGAAACTGTCTCTAACCCAGTTTCTAATTGGATTGACTTATTTCACATGCCCATCCTTATTTCGGTCATTATGGTCAGGGGAATAGAATGCCCTGATTGTGTTAGCCTAGGTTGCTACATCACTCCTGACCACAGGGATCCCTGAAAGAACACTGGGGGGTGGGGGTGGCTATTTGGAAAGAAGAAAGGGGAATGGAAACTGAAGAGACAATACAGAAATCCACTGCAGTATATGTTATGGATTAAATTGTATCCCCCTGCTTCCCCCACCAAATATGTGTTGTAAATCCTAACCCCTATACCAGTGGTTGACAATGTTCCACTGCTATCCATAAGGTTTTCACTGGCCAGTTTTTTCAGAAGTAAATTGCCAAGTCCTTCTTTCCGGTCTGTCTTAGTCTGGAAACCCCGCTGAAACCTGTCCACCATGGATGATCCTGCTGGTATTTGAAATACTGGTGGCACAGCTTCCAGCATCCTAGAAACATGCAAGCCACCACAGTATGACAAACTGACAGACGAGTGGAACAATGTCTGATATAAGTTCCAGAAGATGAGCCTCCCAGTTTGGAAGACCCTCAGAATATGACGGCAGAAGAGCTGCTTCCTAAAGTAAAAGTCCACCTTAATGATGTGGATGGAGTAAAACTTTCGGGACCTTCATTTGCTGATGTGGCATGACTCCAAATGAGAAGAAACAGCTGCAAACATCCATTAATAATTGGAATGTGGAAATGTACAAAGTATGAATCAAGTAAAATTGCAAGTTATTAAAAATGAAATGGAACGCTTGAAGATTGATATCCTAAGCATTAGTGAGCTGAAATAGACTGGTATTGGTCATTCTGAATTGGACAGTCATATTGTCTACTATGCCGGGAATGACAAATTGAAGAGGATCGGTGTCACATTCATTGTTGAAAAGAGCATTTCAAGATCTATCATGAAATAAAATGCTGTCAGTGATGGGATAATATCCATACACCTATAAGGAAGACCAGCTAATACAACGATTATTCAAATTTAAGGACAAATCACTAATGCCAAAGATGAAAAAATTTCTGTAGTCTGAAATTAATCAAACATGCAAACAAGATGCATTGATAATTACTGGTGATTGGAATGCAAAAGGTGGAAACAAAGAAGGAACAATAGTTGGAAAATATGGCCTTGGTAACAGAAATGATGCTGGAGATCACAGGATAGAATTTTGCAAGACCAACAACTTATTCATTGGAAATACGTTTTTCAATAACATAAACGGTGACTATACAGTGGACTTTGCCAGATGGGATTCACAGGAATCAAATCAGCTGCATCTGCGGAAAGAGACAATGGAGAAGCTCAAAGTCATCAGTCGCAATAAGTCCAGGGGCCGACTGCACAACAGACCATCAATTCTCATATACAAGTTTAAGCTGAAGCTGAAGATAATTAAAACAAGTCCATGAGAGCCCAAGTACGACCTTGAGCATATCCCACCTGAATTCAGACACCATATCAAGAATAGATTTGATGCACTGAACACTAATGACCAAAAGACAAGATGAGTTGTGGGATGACATCAAGGACATTGTACATGAAGAATGCAAAAGGTCATTAAAAAGACAGAAAAAAAGACCAAAATGGATTTCAGAAGAGATTCTGAAACTTGCTCTTGAATGTAGGTAGCTAAAGTGAAAGGAAGAAATGATGAAGTAAGAGAACTGATTAGAAGATTTCAAAGGGCAGCTCTAGAAGACAAAGTGAAGTATTATAATGAAATGTGTAAAGACCTGGAGATAGAAAACCAAAAGGGAAGAACATGCTCGACATCTCTCATGCTGAGAGAACTGAAGAAAAAATTCAAGCCTCAAGTTGCAACATTGAAGGATTCTACGGGGAAAATATTAAACGACACAGGAAGCATCAAAAGAAGACGGAAGGAATACACAGAGTCACTGCACCGAAAAGAATTGGTCGATGTTTAACCATTTTAGGAGGCAGTATATGATCAAGAACCAGTGGTACTGAAGGAAGAAGTCCGAGCTGCATGAAGGCATTGGTGAAAAACAAGGTTCCAGGAACTGACGGAATACCAGTTGAGATGTTTCAACAAACAGATGCAGCGCTGGAGGTGCTCACTCGTCTATGCCAAGAAATTTGGAAGACAGCTGCCTGGCCAACTGACTGGAAGAGATCCATATCTTGCCCATTCCAAAGAAAGGTGATCCAACAGAATGCAGAAAGTATCGAACAATATCATTAATATCACAAGCAAGTAACATTTTTCTGAAGAAAATTCAAAAGCGGTTGCAACAGTACGTTGACAGGGAACTGCCAGAAATTCAAGCTAGATTCAGAAGCAGCAATGGAATGAGGGATATTATTGCTGATGTTAGATAAATCTTGGCTGAAAGCAGAGAATACCGGGAAAAATATTTGCCTGTGTTTTATTGATTATACAAAGACATTAGACTGGGTGGATCATAACAAATTATGGATAACATTGGGGAGAATGGGAATTTTGGAACAGTTAATTTTGCACATGAGGAACCTGTACATAGATCCAGAGACAATTGTTTATGAACAGAACAAGGGGCTACTGCATGTTTTAAAATCAGGAAAGGTGTGCGTCAGGATTATATCATTTCCCCGTACTTATTCAGTGTGTATGCTGAGCAAATAATCCAAGAAGCTGTATTATGATGAAGAATGTGGCATCAGTATTGGAAGAAGGCTCATTAACAGCTTGTGATATGCAGATGACACAACCTTGCTTGCTGAAAGTGAAGAGGACTTCGAGCACTTGCTGAAGAAGATCAAAGACTACAGCCTTCAGTATGGATTATACCTCAACATAAAGAAAACAAAAATCCTCACACCTGGACCAATAAGCAGCATCAGGATAAACAGAGAAAATATTGATGTAGTCAAACATTTCATTTTACTTCAGTCCACAATCAATGCTCATGGAAGCAGCAGTCAAGAAATTAAACGACGTATTATTGCATTGGGCAAATTTGCTGCCAGAGATCTCTTTAAAGTATGAAAAAGCAAAGATGTCACCTTGAGGACTAAGGTGCACCTGCCCCCAAGCCATGGTGTTTTCAATCTCCTCCTAGGCATGCGAAAGCTGGACAATGAATAAGGAAGACCAAAGAAGAATTGATGCATTTGAATTATGGTGCTGGTGAAGAATATTGAATATCCCATGGACTGCCAGAAGAAGGAACAAATCTGTCTTGGAAAAAGTACAGCCAGAGCACTTCTTAGAAAGGAGGATGGCGAGACTATATCTCACGTAGTTTGGGCATGTTATCAGGAGGAATTTGTCCCTGGAGAAGGACATCATGCTTGGTAAAGTAGAAGGTCAGCGAAAAAGAGGAAGACCCTTAATGAGACGGATTGACAAAGTGGCTGCAACAATGGGCTCAAGCATAACAAAGATTGTGAGGATGGCGCAGGACTGGGTAGTGTTTCCTTCTCTTGTACATAGGATCGCTATGAGTTGGAAGCGACTCAATGGCATCTAACAACAGCAGATAACTAAGACAGCATGTATCTTCATTTAGATCACAGTGTAGATGTAATTGTATTTTTCATGATTAGGATTACTTCTTCTGTCACTTTATCATAGAACTGTGTGCTGTGTGTGCATTGAAGACAGTTCCTGGCCACAACTGGAGGGGGGTGGGGTACAATCGGAGACTTGTATTCTGTATACTGAAAGTGGGGGACGATGATTTCTTTTCTCACATCTTTAACACTGTCTCCTTGCCCCATCCGTTGTGAGCTGGCTGATTGGAGGGGGCAGGGGTCAAAATCAAGGCCATCCAGGAACTAAACCAGTGATCCTGATGCCAACAAACCAACCGGATAGATTAATGGTCCAGGGTCATTGCAGTCAGGACATCTGTTGCTTACTTTCCTCAATCAACCCCATTCCGGCCAACTTTCCAAAAAAAACCAAAAAACAAAAACACCTGAAAAAACCCAAAAAGCCAATCCAGTTGCCTTTGAGTTGATTCCAATTCATGGTGACCCTATGTGTGTCAGAGTGGAACTGTGGTCCATACAGTTTTCAATGGCTGTGACCCTTTGGAATCAGATGGCCAGGACTTTTTTTCCAAGGTGCTTCTGGGTGGACTCGAAACTCCAACCTTTGGTTAATAGCCCAGTAGTCCAGCTCGTAACCACTCGTGCTGCCCAGGCACTCCTGCCAGGCTCACAGTGCCTATTTATTATTCCTTGAGAAGGGCCTTCCCCCAGGTAAGACAGTGGGGTTTGAACATTATAAGAACAACCCTAAGAATTCCTCCTGGGTATGTAATGTAAGCAGGCTGTGAAGGATTTTTGTTCACTAGTTTATACAGTGTCTTCTTATGAGGACCCAGGGGAGAAATACTTTTTAGAATTCATTACTGTGAATAGCTGTATGTCTGCCTTTGAGGCTGATGTGTTCTTATTTTATAGATGCTGTGACTTGTCTAATTCATCCAGAGTATTTATTAAAATCCAGATTCCTAATGCCTCCGTAGTAGATTCTGATTTGGTAGATCTTTGATGGGGTCATGCCTGGATATTTGGGTTTTTAACAAGGTCTCTAGGTGACTCTATTATCAGGCTGGTTTAGGAAATAACAAACAGACACACACACACACACACAAAAACCCAACCCCGTTGCTGTCGAGTCAATTCTGACTCATAGTGACCCTGTAGGACAGAGCAGAACTGCCCTATAGAGTTTCTTAGGCCATAATTTCTAAGGAAGCCGACTGCCACATCTTTCTCCTGCAACTGTGGCTGGTGGGTTTAAACTGCCAACCTTTTGGTTAGCAGCTGGGCGTTTAACCACTGCGTCACCAGGGCTCCATGTTGTTGTTGTTAAGTTGTTAGGTACCATTGAGTCAGCACCTAACAACCTCATTTTGAAAGAGCGTTCTGGCTGTACTTCCTCCAAGACAGATTTGTTCCTTCTTCTGGCAGCGCGTGGTATATTCAATATTCTTCACCAAACGCATCAATTCTTCTTTGGGCTTCCTTATTCATTGTCCAGTTTTCACATGTATATGAGCTGATTAAAAATACCCTGGCTTGGATCAGGTGCACCTTAATGCTCAAAGTGCCCTCTCTGCTTTTCAACACTTGAGAGAGGTCTTTTGCAGCAGGCTTGTCTAATGCGCTATATTGCTTGATTTCTTGACTGCTGCTTCCATGGGCATTGATTGTGGATCCAAGTGAAACGAAATCCTTGACAACTTCAGTGTTTTCTCCATTTATCATGATGTTGCTTAGTGATCCAGCTGGAGGATTTTTGTTTTCTTTATGTTGAGGTGTAATCCATACTGAAGGCTGTCGTCTTTGACCTTCATCAGTAAGTGCTTCAAGCCCTCTTTGCTTTCAGCAAGCAAGGTTGTGTCATCTGCCTACCGCAGGTTGTTAATGAGTCTTCCACCAATCCTGATGCCATGTTCTTCTTCATATGGTCCAGCTTCTTGGATTATTTGCTCAGCATACGGATTGAATAAGGATGGTGAAAGGATACAGCCCTGATGCACATCTTTTCTGATTTCAACAGGGCTCCATAGTAAACTGAAATTGATCATTCTTTTCCCTTTGTGTTGGTTGTTGGGAAACTCAGTCATATCTGCAAGCTAATTTCCAACAAGTGTTCAGAATTGTATGGTGTGAATTTTGATGCTAGTCTTAATCCTGCCTTCATATTTCTCTTATTCTAATTGTCTTTTTTTCCCTAATTTTCTCATTAAACAAAATCTTGTTGTACCATATGTTTTTTAGATACACTACCTTAAATTCTTTTTGGAATGAAGTAGACTATATCAGATAGGATTCTGGCAGGAAATCGAAGACACACTGGGCTGGAATTTTTGAAGGGACTTTTTTCATGAGGGACTATTTACAGAGCTGTGGGCAAGGTTCAGGTGACCAGGAAGGGATACGGGGCGACAGCAACAGCAACAGCAACAGCGGGAAGCCATCTCCATCCCTGGCCTATGAGGAAGGCGAGATGTATTAGTCTTTATTGCTGTTATAACAAATTACCACAAATGTAGTGGCTTAAAACAACAAAAACAATTATTTTTTCATTGTTCTGGAAGCCAGAAGTTGGAAATGAGTTTCACGGGGCTAAAGTCAAGGTATTAGCATGGCTGGTTTCTTCTGGAGGCTCTAGGGAAGACTCCGTTCCTTACCTCTTCCAGCTTCTGGTGGCTGTGGCATTCCTTGACTTGTGGTTGCATCACTCCACTATCTGCTTCCCTGGTCCCATTGCCTTCTCCTCTTCTGTGTCAAATCTTCCTGTACCTCTGTCTTACAAGGACACCTGTGATCACATCTGGCCTACCCAGATCACCCAGGATAATCTCCCATCTCAAGATCCTTTACTTAATCACAGCTACAAAGTTCCTTTTGCCATATAAGGTAACATTCACAGATTCCAGGGATTAGGAACTGCATATTTTGGGGGGCCATTACTCAGTCTACCACATGAAAAATGATGCTGCTGGAGCCTGGAGCAGTGGAAGGGGGGCACCCAGCTGTGGCCGTGGCAGGATGAGTTTAGCTCTGCCATGATGGTACCCCAGTAAGGAGGAGCAAGAGGAGGAGGCACCCTAACCTGTCTCTCCTCCTACTCTCTGATCTTCTGCCAGTGCATCTCGTAGGTTAAGGCAGAAGATGAGACCCATGGAAGTCAGCCTCCTGGGTATAGAGAAGAGCAGAGAATGGATCTGGAGGTCAATGGAGAATAATCAGCAAGCTAATGTGCATAAATACCAGACCCTCTGAGCTGTGGGGCTGATTGCAGTCCTGGTCTCTGAACTGTGTTTCTGGGAGGAGGCTCTTGAGCTGGATTTAACTGCTCAGCACATTGACACTTACTCCAGAGTTCATGAAGATTTGGGCCTGGTCCCTTCCAGATAAGAGGGCATAGTCTGAGAGATATGAGGCTGAGCCCTGGTGACACAGAGGTTAAGAGCCATGGCTGCTAACCAAAAGGTTGACAGTTCAAATCCACCAGGTGCTCCTCTGGAAACTGTATGGGGCAGCTCTACTTTGGCTTATAGGGTCGCTATGAGTTGGAATCGATTCGCTGGCAATGGCAATGGTTTTTTTTTCTTTCAGATAAGAGGGCATAGTCTGAGAAATTTGAGGCTGAGTTTCAGTCCAGGCTTTGGATTTCTCTTTGTTATCCCCAGCGCCCTAGTCTAAGGTGGAAAGATGTCTGTTTGGTTGATGTTAAAGAGATTGAGCAGTAATAGGATGCCACGCATTCAGGAAACCACACTCTGAAATCAGCACCAGCGCTCTCCTTCTCTCTTTCAGAAGGTTCCAGTCCCAGGAAATGTCTCTGCGTATCTTGTCTTCAGGAACCCCATGCTGTTCTGGAGACTTGCAGTGAAATAATGATACCTTGCATACCTTAGCTGCCATCTCTATACAGAAATTTCAAAAGGAGCTTGCATCAGCAAGGGGCTAGGGTCTGGCTCTGGCATGGCCAGCTGAGCCTACAAGGCTGTAGACCCATTATCTGCATTGCAGCCCTAGGGCACACACTATACTGGGTCTCTGCCCCTTTGCCAGTTTCCTAACAGGTACCCATCAGCCATGCCAGCAGCCGTCAGTTCAGCCCTGTATCTCCTCCAACATATCTCTCTCTACTGAGACTGGAGCGGCCCTTCCTGGCAAACCAGCTGGGATTGACATCAGGTGTTTTGGGACACTCCATGTCCCAATTCCTGCCTTCTAATGATAGCTTTGCTTTTTTTTTTTTTTTTTTTAATGACATTTGAAACTAAAGACAAAACCAGCTGCTTCTTGAGGGAGAAAAAAGCAAAACATGAAAAGAATCTCCCATATAACCCACTGCCCCACAAAGCGCAAACCAATAAATAAAATGAGTTCAGCCAACAGTTCAATGGCTTCGCCTTGTTCACTGTGACTAAAGCCAGCAGAAGCAGCCCAGCAGGGAACCCAGGAATTTATCATTAGTAATTTTATTAGCTTTAATGTAGCCAACAGGGGCTACTGATAGTTTCAGTGTTCTTTTTCCTGAGGGATTTCCCCCCCGCCACCAAAAAAAGGACAAATGTGCTGCAGCTCTGACATTTAATTGGCTTTATAATTTGGTGTAACTTGGTTGAAGGACACGCTTTGCAAAACGCCGTCCCTGGGAATGGATTCCACAGTTTGTCATCTATAGATATTTGCTACTTGTACCTTTCTTTTTAAAATTTCTCAGGGCTTAGAAGCAAATCTACCGTAATTATTATAATAATCCTCTAAAGGGAGACACTCATCCGTCATGGTTTAAAGCAACTTTTTTTTTTTTTCCCAGTGAGAATGTTCTAACATGTCTTATTTGGACAGAAATGGCCATCCATTAATTGGTAATTTAAGCAAGTAACTGAAAGAAAGAAAGGCAATTAGGTTAATGAGACAGTTGGCCTTTTGAAGTTGGATGGCACCAAGGATGAGCTCACCACTCAAGAAGACATTCCATCAATTTGGTATAAAAAGTAGAGGGTATCGTCTGCTCCCACAGTTTCAAGAAAAGATCATGCGCACACAGATTTAGCATCAAGCATGGAAATTAGATGGTGGGCCCCTCAGGCTTTCTGGCAACCACCATACTGTGGAGGAAGATGCAGCAGCTGCTCCAGTTATCACTGGGAAAGATGACAGGCCTGGATTAGGCCTTGCACTGAGGCCAGGAACTCTTGACGGAGCAGCCCCAGGCCCTGACAGGGCAGAACCCACAGACACATGGAATGCCCCAACTGAAGCAGATGGAATTGCTGATAAATGAGTTGAAATGGTAGAGGACCCTACAGTGGGAGCCGGCTGGATTTACTGAGAGCTGCTCCACGGAGGGACAATTTCTGGGCGGCCAGGCTGCCTTCAGATGTTAACCAGAGGCATTCATATGTTCTGTCATTCACCCTTCAAAGAAAGGTGTCAAGTGTCTTGATGAAATACCTCTCTGTGCTTACCCAGACAGGGGGAATCAGCCACCCTGTTGATAAATGGCATAGGGTGAATGATAGAGTGAGGGTCAGGCTTGCTAGACCCAGAGCCACAGCTCGAGAGTAGTCGTTGTAACTGGTCTACGGGGCAGAGAGAAGCCAAGGCCATGGTGCGTGTTTGAAGAGAACATATGGAACGGGGGGCTGGGGCATTATCGAGGATGGGGGTACGGGGGTGAAGAAATCAAAAGGACTGAACTCTGTTGTGACAGCCAGTCCTTGCCGAACCCACTTGTTGCAATAGTCCAGCCACCGCACACAGACGTCTGGATGTGGGAAGCACCAGAATTGCATAATACCATCGGCGCCTGCAAAAGATAAGTGATCTAACAGTTTGGGAGGCCCCCTGCTCTAACTGGGCCACCTAGGTCATGCTTAGAAGAAGGGAGAGGTATGCCCCATGGAAAAGCTGTGTGATAAGTCTGTTCACATCATTTACACTCTTAAGTAACTGAGCTGAGTTTAAGTAGGAGAGGAAATATCGCTGCTATTATGCAGAATCAGGGTTTGCTTTGACGTCTGCTGCTGGGAAGTGTCACTGTTCCGAGACGGAGTCTGCTGCGGTGTGCTTCCTGTGATGTAACCCCTTTTATGCACCTGCAGAAGAGACCCTCCTCTCTGGGAGGCGGGACCGTGCACCCTTTGTATTTAACTAGTTGCCATGGAGTTGACTCCCACTCATGGTGACCCCATGTGTGTCAGAGCAGACTGTGCTCCACAGGGTTTTCAACGGCTAATTTTTTTGAAATAGATTGCCAGGCTTTTCTTTCGAGGTGCTTCTGGGTGGACTGTAACCTCAAACCTTTTGGTTAGCAGCTGAGCGCATTAACTGTTTGCACCACTCAGGGGCTCCCTTCTGTATTTAGGGAGATAGAATTCTTTTCTTCATGATGCTAGAGGAGGGAGAAGGGGCTGGGGACAGAAGGAGAAGGAGAAAACCCTGCATTCGGCATATTTCCAGGGCACCTCCACAGGGAGATCTTGCTGGGTTTATGCTGCTGGCATTGGGCAGTGATGATAAAGGCAGCTGCTGTGGAGGAAAGGGGCCTTGATGGTGCAGCTGCTAAGCACTCGGCTGCTAACTGAAAGGTAGGCGGTTTGAACTCACCAGCTGCTCAGCGGGAGGAAGATGGGGCAGCCTGCTCTGGTAAAGATTACAGCCTTGGAAACCCTGTGGGGCTGTTCCACTCTGTCCTAAGTGGTCACCATGAGTTGGAATTGGACTGAATGGCACTGGTTCAGGTTATGGGGAGGAGGAAGTTACTTGGCAACTGGTGCTAAAAACGCCTGAGTCACCCACAAAGAATTGGCTGACGTTGCCAGTCCCTCCAGGGTTGGTACTCATCTCTCCCTGCCTGAAGCTCTCCTCTCTTCCCAAAGCCGCCATATGTGACTTCCCTCCCCTCCAGTTCTATCCCAGATGCTCCTTCTAACCTGACGTCACTTGGAACATGTGGAGGTGCTTACTGTGTTTCTCTAGGGCTGTGGGTCCTGAGAGGGCCAGTCTTCTTGCCTAGGCCCTTCGGGGTTTTGCCCTCTTTTCACCAAAGTTGGAGAATCAGGCTGAGCTCTCCTCTTGTTTCAAAAACTGAGTCTATGTGGCACTTGTGCATGGCCTTGGTCTGCCTTGGCCAGACTTGTGATGGAAGCTGTTTCACACGTGGCAGTGTTCTCGCGGTGAGGTGTCTTATGTGGAGCAGGGTAGCTTGGATCCCCAAAAGTCCAGAAGTGATGTACTTATAAGGCAAGTGAGGATATACTGGCCAGAGTCAGCTCCGTAAAGGTGATATAGGCTCATCAACAGCACTGGCCAGGACCAAAGGCGTGCCAGAGGCAAGGAAGCAACACTCAGTGTTACGGATTGAATTGTATCTCCCACAAAGATGTACCGCCAGTAGCTATGAATGAGTGTGACCTGGTTTGGAAATAGGGTCTTCGAAGATGGTATCAGTTAACATGAAGTCATATCAGAGTAGCGTGGGTTCTAATCCCACCTGAGTGGTGTCCTTGTGAAAGAGGAGAAGAGACACAGAGTGACACACCCAGGGAAGATGGCCACGTGACTACAGAGCTATGCTGCAAGCCAAGGAATGCCTGGCAATGACAGAAGCTGAGAGACAAGAAAGCTTCTTTCCCTACAGCCTTTAATTAAAGAGAGCATGGTCGCACTGACGCCCGGAATTCAGACCGCTAGCCTTCAGAACAACGAGACAATACATTTCTTAAATGGTTTAGTCACCTACCTTGTTGCGTGTTGTCACCACAGCATGAGGATGCTAATAAACTCAGCAACCTCCAGGGCAGCTGAGATGGGCACTGTCAGGGTGGCCTGTCCCCTTGTCATGGATTGAAACCTGTCCCCCAAAATGTGTGTGGAATTCCTGGCCCTTGTACCTGTGGATGTGATCCTGTCTGGAAATAAGGGTATTCTTTTGTTATGTTAATGAGAGCCTACAGCATAAGGTGGGTCCTAAACCTAGTCACTTCTGAGTTGTAAAAAGACCAGAATAGACATAGAGACACACGCACACGAGGGAAGACAAAGGCCACGTGAGGATCGTCTACAAGCCAAGGAATGCCAAGGAACCACGAGTACCCAGGGAAGGGATCCACGTGGCTAGATCCTGGTTTGGACGTTTAGCCTCCAGGATTGTGAGAAAATAAATTTCTGTTCAGGAAAGCCACTCATTTGGGATATCTCTGTTACAGCAGCCTTAGGTAATGAAGACACAGCTCCTGAGTTCCTTCATTTCCAGGCAACTCAGAACCACTTGGATCGGGGGTTTTGGGGACATTTTTATTAAGGACCTTTTAGGCGCCAGGCACTATTCTAGGTTCTTAGGAAGTTGGTAGAAACAAGAGAAGCATTTCTCCTGCCTTCATGGAACTTAGAGCCCAATATCTAGACAAGAGAACAAGAAATTATGATATGATGCAATACTACATACAGAGACAAGGGAATTATTGGGTGCTTGGGGGTCAGAGGAAGCTCTTTGGAAGTACATTGTCTTAGCTGAAGGAGCCCTGGTAGCAAAACTGTTAAGCACTCGGCTTTAAACAGTTAAAACTTGGCAGTTTAAACCAGTCTCTCCATGGGAGAAAAGACCTGGTGATCTGCTCCCGTAAAGATCACAGCCTAGGAAACCCTATGGGGCAGTTCTACTGGGTCACATGGGGATGCTGAGTTGGAATGGACTGGATGGCAACAGCAGCAACAGCAACAACAGCAATATCTCAGCTGAGACCTCTGAAGTGTATTCACACAGAAGGGGCAGCATCTTCAAAGACCTGGAAGAAAGAGGGGACACAGCACATCTCAGAATGTGTGTGGCCACAGTGTCAGAGTGGAGAGCTGGGTTGGGCATCTGGCCTGCACAATGCAACCTCTGACCTCTTCCATGTGGGGAGGTCAACTTTACAGCCATGTGTGAAGCTTCTCCCAGGCAGCAGGATCTGAGTTGGGCATTGTGGGGGACACCAAGATGGGGCAAGACAGGACCCCTATGTCTAAGGGGAAACATATTTCCAGCCTCTGTTGAGGCCAGCAAGGAGGGACCACTCATGGCCAAAATCCCTTTCACAGCTATTTCCAACACCCTCTTCCCATTAAAGCAAGTCCTGAAGAAATGGACATACACAAGTCTGAGATGCTGTGCTTGTATACTGAGATGGTACGTGCCCTGTAGTGGGGTGACTTACACACAGCCATCCTCGTTCTCCCTTCTTCTGTGATCAAAGAGCCTGCAGCTGGGCTTGACAGGCTGGGCTGGGCTGACGGTGCTGGTTCTTGTCACTCAGCACCCCGAGGCCTCCAGAACCTTCCTTTTTTGCTTCCTAGATTTTTTCCTTCAACTTCGCACAGAAAATTGCTCTTCCTCCTTTTCAATCGGCCCACAACCTTGTTTCTTTTTTCTTTATATTTCAAAATAAGGTATACCTCTCCCAGGAAGTTTGCCCCGATGAACCCCGCCCATCACCCTAAATCTCCAAAAGCCTCCATCTTACCTACACTGGATGTGTTTTGTGTATGAGGCTTTCAGTCATTTCTGAATTTTGGTTTTGCAGTTTCCTCAGTTAAGGCTGTATTTTCACCTTTGGAGCAACTTAGGCAGTTTGAGACCCGTACACCAGGTGGTGGTAGTTTCCTCATGCTCTGACTATAAATCCTGGGTAGTCTTGCAGAGGAGAAAATGGAAGAGGAGAACTAATTTTTCATTGAGTGCTTACTATGTGCTAGGCCTGTGTACCATAGCTAATGTAATCATCAGAAAAAAATCTGTGCAGTAGACAATATTATTTTCCTTTTCCAGTTAAGGATGCTGAGTTTGGGAGGGGTAAAGTAACTCCCCTGAGTCCACAGCATCCTTCCTGGTAAAGCTGAAAGTGGTATCTACGCATGTGCTCTCCCACACTGTTTAAGGTGAAGACGTGTATGTGCTCTTTGTGGGATTATTAAAGCAATAATTAAGTCACTCTCATTTCAGAGCAATTGTTCTAACAAATAAACACCTCAGGTACGCTTTAGTGTTTTCCTCAATTCTTATATTGTAGTAGTTCAGAGAGAGGATATTACTTGTTCAGTAGTAAAATTTTCGCCCTCTGTGCGGGAGACAGGGTTTGATTCCCGGCCAGTACACCTCAAGCGCAGCCACCACCCATCTGTCAGTGGAGGCTTGCATGTTGCTATGATGCTGAATAGGTTTCAGCAGAGCTTCCAGACTAAGACAATCTAGGAAGAAAAGCCTGGAGGTCTGCTCCCAACTGTTGGTCCATGAAAACCCTAAGGATTATAACAGTCCTACACTCAGCTGATCACGGGGATGGAGTAGGACTGGGCAGCGTTTGGTTCTGTTGCGCATGGGATCAGCATGAGTCAGTGGCAGACTTGAAGGCAGCCGAAAACAGCCGCGACAACCCAGAGTATAGGTAGGTGGCAAAACACTACCTTGGGCAACTTTTCTCAGCTGCTGCCCCCCTCCCTAGCCTTCTTTTTTTTTGCTCAACTGTTGGCAGCTTAGGTGTTGAGCTGATTTCACAGACTCTCTGGGAAGACCTTGGTGTGCTACCAAGACTTGGAGAGGAGTGGGAGATCCACAAGGCAAGTCAAGGGTTACGGTTCTGTAATTCAAGGGGTCAAAGACGGACTTCCAAGGGTAAAGGCTTGGGAGCTAGGAGGTGAAGGCAGTAGGGATTCCAAGTCTTAGGGACAAACCAAGGGTCTCTGGAGGAGCATTCAAGGCAGAGGAAAAAAGAAGTTGCTTAGTATCCAAGGTCAAGAAGGGGGTCTCTAGGAGGGAGTATAGGCAGTCCTTTGCTCTCAGAGCTCAGAGAGGTACATCTCAAGATTCTTTAATCTCCATGCGGGCCTCCTTGGGTTCACAGCAGGTTGTGAGAAGCCATTGCAGCTGTCTGTAGACTGGGCCCATTCCAGCTTCAGGCGTGCTGAGCCTCCACCTGGCACAGCAGTAGGAGGGACTGGTCCAGGGCAGGAGATTGAGAACAGGAGGGAGGCTGTATGCCATCTGCTTTCTCGAATGAACTGTTCCTTTTTTGCTCCCACTATAGGTGCTAGACAAAAAACAGCAGAAGAAAAATTGATTTTTAGACATCTTACATCTAAAAGTGTACATTCCTCACAACCAAGTTCTCTATAATTTCTAAATTTCTGTCCTAATTTGCCACATTGCTTTCACTTTGAAGGAGGAATTCCCTCTCCCAATGACTTGAGAGCTGGGAGACTTGGGTTCTAGGCCCAGCTCTCCAGGTGACTGGGAATATTCCTTGGAGCATGTCTCTTCTCTGCTCTGGCCTTCAATTCTCCATGTGTGAAATAAAGAAGTTGGAGTAAAGGTCATTTCAACCCTCTCCTGTAATCAGGCTGGTGTACGACCACCAGAGACTCGTTCAATCCAGTCAACAAATACGGAGATGCAGTGTCACCAGGCACTTCCTGGCCTGGGGTTGGTTTGAGTGGTGTTTCAGTCGTTAAGACGGTCAAGTTTCTTCTGATGGACCTTGGTTCACAGTTAAAGATAATGTTCTGGACATACTGCCTATCTTGTCTCCATCCCTACCCTCTCCCCCCTCCCCCAGCTCTTGCACCTCATTTCCATGAACAGATGGTGTCACTTTTCTTTTGAACACCTTGCTCATGTCTATGGCCCTTTCAGGACTAAAAGCAAGCAAGCAAGCAAGCAAGCAAACAAAAAACAAAGCAGTAACCTGTTGCCATCTAGTCAGTTCTGACTCATGGCAACCCCATGTGTGTCAGAGTAGAACTGTACTCCACGGGATTTTCAATGGCTGACTTTTTGGAAGCAAACTGCCTGCCTTTCTTCCGAGGCACCTCTGGGTGGACTCGAACCTCTGACCATTTGGTTAGCAGCCAGTTGTGTTAACTGTTTGCGCCACCCAGGGACCTTCCCAGACCAGGGAGAGTTTCTGTTTAATTACTGTACAGTTGTGTTCCCCATCTCACATCAGGAGTGCCTGCGATTCTAATTTCTTTCCTGACATTTGACCGTGAGTTCCTACTCTCTGACTTTTCATTGGGATTCCTGACAGGACCGCAGGGGAGCACACACTTCACGGAGGTGTTATGTTGACAACGAACCAGACCTGCGCCAGGCTCCCAGGGAATGCGATGAATTAGGAGTGGTCTTGTCTTTGCTCCCAAGGACTCCAAGCCCAGAGGAGGGGAAAGGAGGAGACAGCTGATGATAATACGATCATGGTGCTCTGAGAGGACAGGGAATATGTGCCCGGGGCCACTGATGAGGGGCAGTGACATCTGCTTGGGCTCTGGGGGGCCGGCAGGACAATGGTGCTCAGGGAGGTGGCATGGGTGCTGGGCTCGGAAGGGTGAGAGCACTGACTGGGTGGGTAAGGCAGGGAAGGGGGTCTAGGTCTTCTGGGAAGTCTGAGTTAGGCCTGGTCTTGGGGCATGGGCTCTCTGTCGTGAGAGTAAAAGGGACAAAAATCATTCCGTATTATAGACTTGTTTGATTTTCTGTCAAAAGGAGTTCTTAAGACTGCAGTCAGAGAAGAAATCTTTACTGAGCATGGCGTAGTTGTTCTTTCAGATCCCCTTGCCTGTCCCTGCGTAACGTCAAGGAGAAAGGCTTCCTGGTGATGAAACTTGGGAGGCCAAATTCCAGGCTGAGCTGCGCCTCCTGCTTGACCCAACCCTTCCCTAAGGCTTTGTGGCTTCTGTTCTCAATGTCCACCTGTTCTGGGCTCTCTAAGGATGCCGCCCGGAGGGTCCACCTGCTATAAGAGGGGAGAAGAGTGGGAAAGATTTCCACTACTTTGTAGCTGTGGAGCAGAGGCAGAGAGAATGCAGGAGGATCCTCCAGGGTCCCTTGCAGGGCTAGGGGCTGGGGTACGTGCAGTGCATGGGACAGGGTCTCAGGCCTCTCGCTCACAGGGTCACAGTTCTTGGGGGCCATTGGTCAATGGGACTCGCTCAGAAGTACATGCTTCGTGCACAGGGCTGCATGTTGAAGCCAAAGTGTGCAGAGAAGCCTGAGGCCCACTGGCCCTGCAGTTATTATTTCCGCTCCTGGACAAGTTAGACTCTGGGCCTCAGTTTGCTTAGCCCTCTCTTCCAGGGTCCTCGTAGGATCATACGAGAGAATGTCTGTATAAGGGATGGTAGATAGGGAAATGGCAGGGCTGGCCATTTTTATTAACAGAATTTGTTTTAAAAAGGTTATTATTAGTGTTCTGAGAATATTAATTGGCATGGCTGATTTGGGCACGGAGGCGGGGCAAAGGGCAGGGTGTCGGCAGGCAGGCCTGGGATAGGGATCAGTTTAGACACAAAGCTGGGGCTTTGAAAGGGACCTGGAAGTTCCTCGTGACGTTTCTATGCACAAATCCTGAGCCAGACCAGGAGTCAGGAAGGTGAAGGCTGTCCTCTCACTGTGGCCTGTGTTTGAGGAAGGTGATTTTCAATGTGGTATTTCTTAGGCTGCGATGTGAGAAGGCAGACCTCTAGGGAATGTCCCATAAAGAGAATCTGGGGCTGTTTGCTGGATAATGAGTAGGAGGAATGATGGTTCACATCCCCCTCCTCGGCGGTTTCTCTACTGGGGATGGTCTCCTGAACAGAAAGCTCCCCAGAGACCACCTGAGGCAGATGCTCTCACCTTTCCACAGGCTGGTGAGGACGATTGCTTCCCTCAGGCAAAGAGCTGCAGCTCAGCCTTTAAAAACCTCTGGGACAGGAGGAAGAATGGAATGGGTCAGGGGAGAACTCAAAGGGGGACCTTGGTGATTAAGTTCAACCGTTTCCTTTTTGCGGGTGTGGGAGAGAAATATTTCTAAATTTGCCCTGACCTTTTAAACTTTAGCCTGCTCGCTAAGCTGGTTGAAGCCCAAGTTCCTCTTCTAACCACAAAAGTCCTTTGCCTTCTCCCTGGAAATATGGAGTCTTGCCATTACCCACATCTGCCAGAAACTCCCCTCTGTAAACCTTGCTTGATTGAGTCTTGGTCCACGTTCAACCAGCCCGCTTCTACTTACTGAGGCCGCTTGGTAAACAGAAGGCTCTGGGTGCAGTTAATAACCTTGTCATTTTCACCGTGTGGTATTTTATATCTCCCTCACCCATCCAGCTAAATTAAATTAACATCAGTCTCTTCCCCACCGGCCTGAAGATTAATGGGCCTTCAGCTGTCCCCTTAAAACACATGTAATTGTCACGCCCTGAAAAGAAGGGCAGGGAGTAATAAATTATAGATTGTCATCAGAGAAGACCGAGGGCAACTCCAGAGTGCCTCGCAGTTCACAGGGGCTTGAGCTGGGCACGGGCAGGGTCCAGGATAGACGTCTTATTGCAGCATCGGTCAACGCTGATGCTTCTGAGAGGTTCGGGGGAGGCTGGGATATTGAGATCATGGGGGGTGCATGGCACATGAACAGTTTCTGCTGGTGAGGCTTTGGGAGTGTCAAAAGCAGAGGGGTTTATTTCCAGCATGGATGGTTCTAGGGGGCAACCGTTCATTGCTACCACCAGCCCCAATGCCCGGGAAAGCACAGATCCAGCTTTCCCAAGGACTTGCCTTCTGACTCCTCCACTGCCCATCAAACACGGCTTTCTAGTCCACTCAGTCAGCTCTATCCTGAGCCCCCACCTACCACCGATGGGGCTCCCGGAAGCTTTCTAAAAAGTCACCACACCGCAAGTTCCTATTGAGCTTGCAAAATGTGTGGGGGTCCCAATGTCAGTGTTCCCCCAATACCCAGGTATCTCAACCCTCTCCAGGCGGCCAGTTGCTGGGAAGGTTTACAAAGGCAGCAATAAACTCAATTCTGTTTTAACAGAGTGGATCTACTTTGCAGTTGTTCATTCTTCTAGTGATGGATTGAATTCTAAAAAGACCTAAAACATTTTAAAATAGAAATCCTGTTGATACCAAATCCTTTCTGATGTTCTTTTGTACAGTTGGCAAAGCGATTTTCTTGATTCACTCTGAGCAGCTGAATGCTTTTCCTCATTTCCTCTCTGTATTGTTAAATCTCAGGGAAATGGTCATCTTGCTAACGAGACTGGCTCTGTTCTGGGAACCATTTCCCCTGCTGGTTGGGTCCTTCTGAAGGGGAAACTGGTTCCTGCATGAAAGCGGGCGTCAGAAACCTGAAGAATCAACAGCTATTATCTTGTGGCTTACTCATCAACAAATAAGTAACGTGACAATGTTAAGGAATTTTAATTAGAACACATAGAATACTGTATTCTGAGGAGTCACGTGAACTTGAGTCAATCATTTTATCTTCTTTTTTGAACTTCGATTTCTTCATATGTAAACAAAGATACAAATGCCCCGCCATATTACATCATTGTTTTTACTGTTAGCCGCTGTCAAGTTGGCCCCCAACTCCTGGTGACCTCATGCCCAACAGAACGAAAAGCCTCCTGGTCCTGTGCCATCCCCATGATCAGTTGCAGATCAGATGTTGTGATCCATAGGGTTTTCACTGGCTGATTTTCAGAAGTAGATTGCCAGGTCTTTCTTCCTAGTTGTTTTAGTCTGGAAGATCTTTGAAACCTGTTCAGCATCCTAGCAGCACCCAAGCCTCCACTGACAGATGGGTGGCTGCTGTGCACGAGGTACATTGGTGGAATCAAACATAGGTATCTTGTATGGAAGGCAAGAATTCTACCACTGAGCCAGCCCTCTGATTTTAAAAAAAAGTATGGAAACCCACTCTGCAGTCACAGTGTTCGGTACTAGTGACGTAAACAGACGCCTTGAGGAGCTGTCATCAGTACAGACGGGTGAGTGCCGTTTGTATAGCTTGTCACGCTTTACACGATGATCGGATGCATCTTCTAGTGTTATTTCCTGCGTTATCTCTTTGTTGCAGGTATAATTATGTGACCCCCTCAAAGAGGATAATAATAATGACTAGTCTTTCTCTTTACATGCCAAGCATTAGTCGAAGCAATCTATGTGTTTCAAGCCATTTCATCATCACATCAAGCTTGTGAGATATAAACCCACTGCTGTGGAGTTGATCCCAGCTCATAGCGACCCTGTAGGACGGAGCAGAACTGCTCCCATAGTGTCTCCAAGGCTGTAATCGTTATGGAAGCAGACCGCCACATTTTTTTTTTCGATTTTTATTTTTTGTACTTTAGATGAAAGTCTACAGAACAAATAGTTTCTCATTAAACAGTCAGTACACATATTGTTTTATGACATTGGTTAACAACCCCACGACATGTCAACCTTCTCCATTCTAGACCTTGAGGACCTTTTTTTTGGTGGAAATATACATCGCCAAAGTTACACCATTTTTAAAGTTTCTACATGTACAATTCAGTGACAGACCACCACATTTTAATCCCGCAGAGAGCCTCGTGGGTTCAAATCCTGACCTTTCCGTTAGCAGCCGAGCACTTCACCGCTGTGCCACTAGGGCTCCATGTATGAGGTATAAACACCAGTATTATTCCATTTTACAGATAAAACTTCAAGGCACAGAGAGGTTGCCCAAGATTACCTAGTGAATACCGTATTTTAACACAAATAATGTGCACTTTCTATGTTTGTTTGCCAACTGCACACCCCTCCCCTCACAAAGTATTTTCCCAAGTGCTGCTCTGCCAACTTATTTTTACAGAATAAGCGGGTGCTTCCAAAAATACCTGGGGTGGAGGATGAGGTGAGGTGGGGAGGGTATGGTTGGCAAACAAACATAAAGGCCATGTTATTTCTGTAAAAATATGATAGTAGAGCTGGGATTCCAGTGCAGGTCGTTTGGCTTCTGAGTCTTCACTTGTAATAAGATGCTAAATTATATAATTCGGGTAACCCAGCTGGTAAGTCAGGGACTCAGATCCTATCTCAAATCCCAAGTTTTTTTTTTTCTTACCCGTGTTACCTCGTGTTTACCTGATATCCAGGGCATTTATAAATAGTTTAAAAAATCGTTATGGAAACTATATGTCCATGTGGTACATAAACACACACTTATCTCCGTATATTTAGACAACGTCCCTCAAATATGTTTGTACTAAGAACCCAGCAGACTCTCCCACTCAGATTAGACAGGGGAAAAACATGATAAAGGACCTCAAACGGGAGACTTCACCGTCTTGACAGTCACCGTTTATGCTGAAATGCACTGTTTTCAGCAAGAAGTATGATCCCAGTTTTCAAAGGTCAAATAAATCACCTTTAAAGTCGTGAAAAGGTAAACAGACTGATGCCTGGGCAGCTTTCCTCAGTTTATGAGGTCTTCTGGCAACAAGGACATGCAAAAGCCCCATCAATCACTCCCACCCCAACACAGAGAGCGTTTATTCCTAGAGGGGATCACTCTGCCATTCAGGGCAATTTCTCCTGAAACTATTATTAGGAAATATTAAATCAAATGGAAATGGAAACCCCCCGAGTAAGCATACCTTTACAGAAAATCGTTTCCCCTCTAGCAAATTTCATATATGTGGCTGTGGTTAAAAGGAGGCTGGGAGGATGGTAGCAGTGAGGGGGTGGGTAAGAGGGAGGGGGAGGGGAGGATGGTAAGGAAAAGGCGTGGGGTAGATATTGGGGGCAGGCTGGTATGATATGACAGAAACGGAATTGTTGTCAGCGATGAAAAGTAATTCCACAGTTCACCTCAGTGCCTGCTTGACTGCCAATCACTTCCTCCTTTGCTGGTATCTTTTCAGGTCTCCAAAAGGTCCACACGGCTCTTTCAGCACATTCTTGAGATGTATGTATGTAAAGTCGCTAGGAGTCGGAATCGACTTGATGGCAACGGAACATATATGCATATATATACAGTGTATGTATCTAGGAGCCCTGGTGGCACAGTGGCTAAGGGCTTGACTGCTAGCCAAAAGGTCGGTGGTTTGAATCCACCAGCCACTCTTTGGAAATTCTATGGGTCAGTTCTACTCTGTCCTATAGGGTCCCTATAAATCGGAATTGACTGCATGCTAATGGGTTTGGCTTTGTTTTTTATACGTACCGATCTCACTGTAAATCTGTAAGTCATCCTGTAAATGACTGTTGCCTGCAAGAAAATAAATGTCTTTTAAAGACCTTTTCAGCGAGCCCTTAAATTATGTGCTATTATTTCTCCATCTTGTAATGAGCATGGGCCCAGTGTGAACAAAAACCCTTTAAAAGAGTGACACCCTGTGAGCTGCTGGATGGGTCCTTGACAGTCCAGTCATGTTAAAGTCCATTCCAAGACCCCTCAGGCTTTACTGCTTCCTCCAGTTCTTCCTCAGGGTGAAACAACAGGCAAGCCAGACCCTTCCTTCTGGAGAGGTTCCCCCTGCCATGTTCCCTGGTGCCTTTCTCCATTCTAGAGTTCATGGATAGGTCCCTGGGTGGCCAAACGGTTTGTACTCAACTACTAACCTCAAAGTTGGTGGTTCAAACCCACGCAGCGGTCTGTGGCAGTCAAAGAAAGGCCTGGCAATCTGTTTCTATAAAGATTACGGCCCTGAAGAACCTATGGAGCACTGCTGTACTCTGTAACACACAGTGTCTCCATGAGTTGGGATCGACTTGACCGCAATGGATTTGGCTTTTTTTTTTTGGTGGATTTCATGAGGACATTTGGGGAGGACACAGACTGAGTGCTTTAGAAGAATTGGATTTTAGGATGTTATTTATTTTAGAGGTGAGGGAGGGAAAGAGGGGAGGGAAGGAAGGCTAGCAGGGAAGGTGAAAACTCAATTTCTTTGAATTCTTTCTTCTTCTGAAATCAGAAGGCATTCTGTTGAATTAATCTCATTTAAAATCGATTTTCAATTCTTTTTCTTTTTTTTGGGAGTGAACTTAGCCTGGGATTTGTCCAAGTCAGGCTGGAGAGACCACCAAGCATTCTCATCAACCAGAGACCTAATTGTGGTCATTTATTATAGTCACTTATCTGATAGTAGCTTCATTATCTGTGATAGTTTTACAGGGACAAAATCCACCAGGCATGCAGTGGAGTATATAAACATGTTACCTTGTGACAGGGTGTCTGTTACTGTCAACACGCACTGGCCCTAGCCACATATCTGTAGCTTATATGAAGTAATGATGAGTTTAATAAGCGCCAGTGAAAGCTGCAATGTAAACATGACATCAGGACTGTTTGCCTTGTCAGGCCTCTTAAACAAACAAAGGTGATGGAGCCGTGCAAACAGAGCTGGATCGGGGCCTAATGAGGTGACCATCAGGGGCTGAGGTAAATTCCATCCTGCTTCACTGCAGGCTAGATTATCACCCAGACAATGCATCTGGATTTGCAATACTTTAGAAGGGATGGCGTTCAGATAACCTCTTCAACTGAACCAAACCAAACCAAGCCTGTTGCCGTCCAGTCGATGCCAACTCATGGCAACACCCAGTGTTGCAGAGTCGAACTGTGCTCTGCAGTGTTTTCACGGCCGACCTCTTTCAGAAGCAGGTTGCCAGCGCTTTGTTTCTGAGGTGTCTCTGGGTGGGTTCGAACCGCCAACCTTTTGGTTAATAGTTGAGAGCTCAATTGTTTGTGCTCCCCAGGTACTCCTTCTTCAACTGAAGCTCACCCGAAATTCTGCTCTTGGGACTTGGGGGAATTTGCCATCCATTTGGGAACGCGCATGTGCTGCAAAATGGATACAGATTTGCCAGGATGATTATCTTCAGAAGATATCTAGTAAATCACCTAGCTGTGAAAGGCGCCATGTTGGACATTTGTACAGCTAGCATTGCCTGGACATTTCTCTTTTGATAGGAAATTTTAATGTATGATGGACAATAGGTTTCAATTCAGCCCCCTTGGAATAAAACCACAAACCAAGCTGTTGATAATCAGTAAAGTGTGTGGCTGCACAAATCAGAATATCTGGAGTTATTTTTAGAGAGCCTCACTCCATAGCTATGTGTGCACATAGGTGTGAGGTTATTTGCATATCCTTACAACCTTAACTTGGAGGAGGGTGGGAGGTCCCTTTGCCCAAGTCAGCAGAGCTATTCTTGTACCCATGGAAAATGGGGACTGTTATCTGGAGGACAAAAAGGAAGACAGACGAACATCCACAGATTCTCTCTCTGCCTTGTTCAAGTCTGCCATGATTCCTGCTAGCCAGGACTAATTTAATTCTCCCGGGATTAAAGTATTTTGTTGACTCTTTGACTTTAAAGTGTAAACTGCTCTAGGAAGGGGAGCATATTGTCCCTGGGTGGTGTAAATGGTTCACCTACTAGGCTGCCAACCGAAAGGCTGGGGATTTGCATACACTCAGAGGCTCTTTGGGAGAAAGTCTTGGCAAACTCCTTCCAAATTATCAGCCACTGAAAACCGTATGGATCACAGTTCTACTCTGACACACATGGGGTCACCGTAAGTCAGAGTCAACTTGACGAGAAACTGGTTTTTTTTTAAATTGTCAGAGTGGCTAACGTAAAAGGAGTTATTAGAAGGCCTGGGCTTGGATCCCAATTCTGACACTTAATGGTTGGGTGAGACTTGAGAAAGTTTCTTAATTACTTAAGTCCCAGTTTCTTTATCTGTAAAACGAGAACGATGCTATATACATATGTATATACTTACATACATATTTATGTATTTTTTTCACAGTGTTTTGAGGAGTTGGGACTAGTTCCAGAAAGACAAGCAATGAAAGTCTGCTGTTATTGTTAGTTCAACATGTCATTGTTAGATTAATTAGCTAACTTCATCTTCATAAAATGAGACATCAAATAGGGGAGACTTGATAGAAAAGGAGGAGCTCAGAGGAGAAAACTGGTCCACGACAGTTTCTCAAAGTGTACTCCGAAGAATAGTAGTTCCTTCTGCCAGTTAGGTGTTATTAAAAAGGACACTGTGGTCACATGCATTTGGGAAAGCTAGGGTAGATAAGTTTCTCTAATACAGGACTTCTCAGAGCCTTTAATAGAGTAATGTGCCTTGCATACCTCTTAGAGGGTGATTTAATACGTAAACTAAGTCAACTATGAGCATTCTCTTTCTATCTCTCTCTAATAATTTCTTGAGGATCAGTATTCCTTACAGTTCACAGTTAGATACTCTAGCCTAGAGCATCAACTTTTGTCCAGATGGCACGGGGCCCAGTGGGCCCCTGTGTCCAGTGGTCACAAGGGAGGTCCTGAACCTAAAGTCGCAAGGTGTAGGGTAGGAGGAAGCGTAATGCATGGTGGGTGTCAAAAGTGAGGAGAGACACCTAGGAAGGTGAGGTAAGAGAAAATTGAAGGCAAACACTATCTTCCTTAGACTTAAAGTCAGGGCAGCTTAGTGACCTGGCTCGAATCCTCAGCAACTGGTCAGCATCCCCCAGAAGCCACCCACAGGGCTAACCACCTCCTCGGGAGAGACAAGCGTTTGGGAAACATTGTGTTACATGAGTTTCTTTACTGCAGGACTCTCAATGATGTGTATTGTGACTCTCCAAGAGAGGCCCACAAATGCTCTAGGGCACAGTGAAACCAGAGGCAAAAGAGAATAGATGGAAGGGAGCGGGGAGAGATAAAGAAGGAAGATGAGGTGGAAGAGGCGGAAATGGTGGGGAATCCAGTGGGCTCTTTAGAGACATCATCATCATTTCCTCAGACTGACCTCTATATGGCTTATGGGCATTGCAATCTTCCCATTCCAGGTAACCGACTTGTAAGTGTCGTTCTCTGGTCGTCAGCTGGGTGGTGTGAGGATGGTTCAGTGCAAAACTGTCACGTTGATGAAGAAAATCTGTTCTACACAGAATTGATGGGGCCATGGATGCAATGTTCCATTGTTCTGTGCTATGATTTTAACGCTCCCCCCCCATCTTCATGTCTAATATTTTTCTAATGAGTGAGGACTCATTGTATTTCTCTTTAACTCCAACCTTTTCTCACCCAACCACTCCCACTTCTCTTTACAATTCATAAAGCATATGTTAGCCCAGGAATCCTTTAATAAAGTGACAATTCCTTTTAAAGAAAAATCTTCATACTGATAAAGGAATTTTTGAAAGCAGAGTATGTCCGTGGTCACGGGGGAGAGGACAACCTGAGCTGAGGACTTCTAGTCAGCCAGAGGTCCCTGGGAGGTGCTAATGGTTTACGCTCGGCTGGTAAACTAAAGGTTGGCGGTTTGGACCCACCCAGCGGCACTGTGGAAGAAAAGGCCTAGGGGCCTACTTCTATAAAGATTACAGCCAAGGAAGCCCTATTGAGCACGTCTGCTATGTAACACATGGGGTCGCCATGAGCTGGAATCGACAACAACAACAGCGAGTCAGAGGCGCCTGAGTCTCTGTGTCTTGGAGCTTGCGATGTGTTCTGAGGATGACTACATCTAGGATGCAGTAAGCAGCCTTCAGAGAGAGCAAGTTCTTCAGCAGCGAAGCTGTAGTTTGCTTCTGAAGTCTGCCATGATGTCGTCAATTACCAAGAATCTACTTCCTATCAGCACTGGTCTTGAATGACAGTGGAACTGGGCTCCTCTTTGCCTGGCCTTTCCCAAATCCTTTCACCTGCTTTCTCATTGAAGACGACACAGCTCTATAGACATAAGGACTTTTGGGCTGGAGAGGGGAAATCTTTTTTTTTCCTCTATCTGCTTCCCCTCCCACCCCAACCCATTTCTCTGCTACTTTCAACCATCGTTTATTAAGCACGTAGGAGAGGATGTGCCAGGGACACACTGATGCTTTGATGTATGAGTAACATGCCATGTTTTTAAAACAACAGTGAAGAAATATGTGCAGAGGCTTTTCTCCAACCAATAACAAACTACCCATACTTCCTAGCAGGAAGCTCAGGTCAATCTCGTGGTTTAAAACTCAGGAAGGACATCTGTGACGATAGAGCTCAAAAAAGCAGATGGTTTCTTGAGTTGCTGGGTGACTGAGTTGCTCATTTACTTGGAAAAAAATATAGTATGTATTTATACATGTGGAAATGCTCAGTTATTTAAAAAACCCTATTAGTTCATAGCAGTGCTCTGCTGCCTGAATAAATAATTGAGTCAGGCCCTGCGTTCATCTCATATTGGGTCAGGGAATTGTCTGGGTGATAACTGAAGATCTGACTCATGAGAAAAATGTCAAAATTGCCATAGGATTTATATATTTTTTTTATTTCCTTGTAATAAAAACTGTCTTTCTTATGCCTCATCAGGGCATTAAGAAACCAAAGATGGCTCTAGGTGTCTTCTTCTCCACATAAATGTCAGGTCAGGGTCCAAACGATTTATTTTTAACAGTACAAACTGCTGACCTGTCTCCAGAGAATCAGAGTTTTCATTGGAATTCTCAAGAGCAGGGCTGTAGGCAGGGGGAGGGAGAGGGAGACTTGATGTCCTTGGCAGCTGAGCTACCACACTAATTTAGATTTTGGAAGCTTTGGAGCAATTAGCAGATCACCGTGCCATCTGCAGGCATTAATTGACTGCCCTGGCCACCTGCTGCTGAGGGTTTGCTTTATTTGACAAGTGGCAAATGAGAGTAAAAGGTCAAATAGCAGCGAATACTATTACTAGCTTTCTGCTTACTGAGTGCCTCCAATATGCCAACCATTGCACACTTACCTTGCTTAAGCTTATTAACAAGATTTCAAAATAGGCATTATTATCATGCACATTTTCAGATGAGAAAATGGAGGCTCAGAAGGGGACTTGTCCGAGGCTATATGGCTGATAAGTAACAGAGCTGGAATGAGCGCCCCAGGTTGCACTTTTATACTCTACTCTGCCAATGGCTGCATGACCTGCACTTCATTAGGTCCTTAAAGCGGCACATCATTAATGGAAATCATATGTAATTTTTTTTTTAAATTTCAGTTATTTGCAGACCAGATGGAGACAAGGTACACTTTTATAAGTATAAAAATATTTACAAACAATAAACACAATTGCCAAGTTACAGAGTATAAGGAACAGCTACTGGCAGAAAGGGAATAGATTAATGAATAAAAATTCCTACAAACCTAGAACAATAGAATCATTGGGTCTTGGGGAGTGAAGACCATGCAGTCACACCCACTAGATTTAAGTTCTATGAGGGCAGGGACTTTATTAGCAACTGTAAAATGGTGCCTGATACATAGCAGATGTTAAAAAAAATAGTTATTAAGTGAACGAACATACGAATATGTACGGATCTCCAGGCTGATTCTCTAGTCCCCTCCACAGTATTTCATCGGCATAAGTAACATTCACTACACTGTCCTAACTAGCATCCAGCCATTCCATGCTGTAGTCCATTTTGAAATTCTAAAATGTTTGGCTGCACTCTTAAAAGGATTAAATGTCTAAAGCCACACTCAAGAAGCTGATGGTAATTAATACACAGTCACTACTGCAGTACATCAAAAACTCAGAGTATTTCAACAAGCACCCAGGGTGTCTGGACACTTCACTTTGTCACCATGCAAATATTCTTGGTTACATCCTTTTCTGGCACAACTTATCTCCCATGACAGAGGCTAAAAATGCCAGATACTTGCTTTCCCAGATTCCTTTGCATCTAGGGCATAGCCATGTGGTCTAATATTAACAAATAGGACTTGAGAGAAATGTGACTCTAATAAAAGAGACCCATGAGACTTGTTATTATATCTACCTGTGATGACTGGAACTATGGCAGCTACTTTGCATCCATGAGGACAAATGCTTAAAGACTAAGTCAATGGGCATAAGTTTGAGGAATGAAAAGATGTAATGAGCATAGGACTTTAACGATGTAATTGAGCTGTTGAACTAACCTTGGAACCACCATCCTACAGGCTTTTTTTATGTAAGATAATAAATGTTCTTATGTTTTATTCCTTTTAGTTGGCTATTGTCTTAGTTTTCTAGTGCTGCTGTAACAGAAATACCGTAAGTGGGTGGCTTTAAAAAACATAAATTTATTTTATTGCTGTTTAAGAGGCTAGAAGTTCAAATTCAGAGAACTGGCTCTAGGGGAAGGCTTTCTCTCTATCAGCTCTGGGGGGAAAGTCCTTATCTCTTTTCAGCTTCTGTTCTGGGTTCATTGGTGATCTTCGTGTAGCATGTATCTTCCCCTCCATTTGTACCTGCTTCTTTGTGTCTAATCTGCTTGTCTTAGTTATCTAGTGCTGCTATAACATAAATACGACAAGTGGGTGGTTTTAACAAACAGAAATTTATTTTTCTCACAGTTTAGGAGGCTAGAAGTCCAAATTCAGGGTGTCAGCTCTAGGGGAAGGCTTTCTCTGTCAGCTCTGGGGGAAACTCCTTGACTCTTCAGCCTCTACTTCTTGTTTCCTTGGAGATCTCCATGTGTCTTGGTATCTGTCTTATTCATTTCATTCATGTGTCTTGGCATCTGCTCATTCATTTGCTTGTTTAATCTCTGTTATATTCCAAAAGAGATTGACTCAAGACACATCCTATACTAATCTTGCCTCATTAACATAACAAGGACAACCCATTGCCAAATGGGATTATAACCACAGGTACAGAGGTAAGGATCTACAACACATATTTTGGGAGGACATAATTCAATCTATAGCATTCTACTCTTTGCCCCCTCCCGAAATTCGTATCCTTGCCACATGCAAGACACATTCACCCCATCACGTCATCCCAAAACTCTTCAATCCACTCTAAGTCTGAATCTCACCTTCTGAATCATCTAAATCAAATATGGATGAGACTCTAGGTGATTTCCATTCTGGGCAACATTCCTCTTCATTTGTGAACCTGTGAAATCTAGAATGCAAGCTGCCTGTTTCCAAAATACAATGGTGGAACAGGCATAAGGTAGACATTTTGACTACAAATGGGAGAAATGGAAGGGAAAGAAGGGATAACAGGCACCAAGCAAGTCCAAAACCCAGCAGAAAAAATCACATTAGCTCTCAAGCCTTGAAATTAATCCTCTCTTCTCTGAGAGCATCTGGGCAATGGCCTTACCCTCAAGACTCTGGGTGTTGGTCATACCCTCTGGATTCTGGGTGGAGTCCCCTCGACCCTGGGCTTCAGCTTCACCCTCCTGGCCCACTGGGATGGCAACTCTGCTCACCTGGCTTTGGGTGGCCCCATTCTCCTAGTCCATCTGAGCGGCAACTCCACCCCCTTGGCCCCGGCAATCCCTATTCTTCTGCCTCTTGGGCATGGTAGCCCTGCCCCCTCAGCTTTGAGTGGTGGCCCCATGCCCCTGGAACACTTTAACAGCAGCCCCACACTCAGGAACCGAGCTGGCAAAGATTAGACTTTTTCAAACGTAGGAGGCTGTGGCTCTACCCTTTGAGGTCCAGTAGATCATGACCTCACCCTTTGAAACTGAGAAGGCACTGCTTCCCGTGTGCCTTCCAACAGTTCTGCCGATCTCTGAGTTGCTCCAGGGATGATCCTTTTCTTTTCTTAGGGGACAACAGATGTAGCTCCTTCGGCTTGTTTCCTGCCTGTAGAATTTGAACAGGCAGGCAGCATTCTTTCCTTTTGTTCTTTCTCTGTCCCCTTCAGTCTAAGCTGAAGGGTTTTCTGGTCTGGTAGTTGGTTAGACCCATCAGGCACAGGCTTAATCTCTTTAATGAAAGTTTGTGTAGCCACATCCTTGGTGAACATTCTAGGACACATGTCCTTAGTTTGTACAACAGAATTTTCCAAATCTTTAAGTTCTGTTTTCATTTTGCACAGTTCATTTTTAAGTCCATCTCTTTCCTCTTGCATTTTACTATAAGCGGCAAGGAGAAACCATGCAGCGTCTTTAAGATCTTGCTTAGAGATCTTGTCAACCAGATATCCAAGTTCATCACTTACAAGTTCTACCTTCCACCAAACATTTGAACATTATTCAGACAAGTTCTTTGCCATTGCATAAAAAGCAGCACCCCTCCTCCACTGTCCGTTCACATGTTCACTACTTTCTTTTAAAGCCTCACCAGAAGCACATTTAACTTCCACATTTCTAGTAACATTCTGTTGCTGATGGCACGTGTGTTCTCCAAGACAATAGAGGCTTTCTCTATAGCTCTCCTCATTTCCTTCAGAGCCCTCATTAGAATCACATTGACGTCCATAATTCTACCAACAGTCTCTTCAAGGCAATCTAGGCTTTTACTATTAGGCGCCTTAAAACTCTTCCAGCCACTACTGATTACCCTGTTCCAAAAGTGCTTCCACGCTGTAAGTATTTGTTAGAGCAGCACCCCTACTTCTTGGTACCAAATTCTGTCTTAGTTATCTAGTGCTGCTATAACAGAAATAACACGAATGGGTGGCTTTAACAAACAGAAATTTATTTTCTCAGTTTAGGAGGTTAGAAGGCCAAATTCAAGGTGCCAGCTCTAGGGTAAGTCTTTCTCTCTCTGTTGGCTCTGGAGGAAGGTCCTTGTCTCTTTGAGCTTCTGCTCCTGGGCGATCTTCCTGTGGCTTGGCGTCTCTCTTTCCCCAGCTCTGCTTCCTAGCTTGCTTTGCTTAATCTCTTTTATCTCTCAAAAGAGACTGACTCAAGATACACCCTACACTAATCCGGCTTCATTAATACGACAAAGACAACACATTCCCAACTGGGATTATAATAGAGGTTAGGATTTGCAACACCTCTTTCTGGGGACATGATTCAATCCATAACACACTCGTTTTATATCTCAAAGGTGATTGGCTTAAGACCCCTACACTGATATGGTCTCATTAACATAACAAAGAAAGTCCTATTCCAACTGGGATTACACCCACAGGTAGAGGGGTTCAGGATTTACAACACATATTTTTGGGGGGCATAATTTAATCCATGATAGCTATTCTCTTACTAGAAGACAAAAGCATCCTGGAGTACTCTTGCTGTTTGAACAGAACTAACTGTGGCCCAGTAGCAATTTCTTATAGGCTTATGAAACACATTTCTTAATGTTTTATAGTAATATGTGATTTCAGTTGGTACAAGCATGACATTATTCTTTACACAATACTATCTCTCCATTCAGTTTAACGGTTCAGCTGATGAAGGTAGCTATTAGAGTACTCATACCTCATGTAGCAAATGTTACTTTTATACGCTGTTCACAACTTGACAGCAGACCTGTGAAGTTCTTGAGGTGTATCATGATGTCAGGGCAGACTGGTGGAGAAACACTGCTGTGTGGAAATTCTGTCACAGTGTCTTCTTTCTCCTAGATTGTATTTTCCTAGTGGGCTGGAGGATAATAAGGATCATTGTGTCCTCAGGGCCTAGCCAAGTACCTACCGTGTAATCAACATAATGTCTAACATGCATGAGTGCTTACTTTGTGCTGGACACTGTTTTAATTATTTTGGATGTATTAACTCATTTAACCTTTATCCCAGGAGATGGTGGAACCAGGATGTGAACCAGGCTTTATGGCTCAGAGCCCACTCTTGAGCCCATTATACTCCACCACTCACTATTAAAAGCGTCCCAATAAATGTTTGCTGAATTGAACAGGACTGAAATGGCTCCTTGACATCATACTATCCCTGTAACAGGCAATCAGTAACTATTTGTTGAGTGGAGTCCAGCCTCTCTGCTCAAGTACTCGGGATCAACCAGAGAGGCGTCTCTGGAGAGGCTCTGCTTTGAGCAGGGCTTTAAGGGGACAGCTGCTCATGGATAGCCTGGAACCGTTTCCTTCAGAGCCACCTGCTCAGGTTCAGCCCAGGCCTTGACTCAGCAGGCAAGGATAGCTGCATGGCAGGCCAAGGGGAAGAGTGGAGACTTTAGTCTGGAGCCTAATGGAAAAGAATCCCTTTGGCAAATCTAAATTCTCCACTGGCAAGCTGAGCGAAGGGCAGGAAGAACTGGATGGTTCTCCCTGTTATCTAAGGCTGGGGTTTCCCTGAAGTCGGCTAAAATCTGCTTGTATCTTTTCTGCCTACGCTTGGAGGCTGGGGGAAATCTGTGGGTAAGGGAGAGAAGAAGGAGCCGCTCTCCCCTAGTGCACCCCAATCACGGCATCAACGGGGAAGGTGGCTGGGGTTGTGTGTTCAGGGTACAGAAACAGAAGGGTGGTGTTAGGGATGGGGAAGCCTGGAGGCTTCGTTTATTTAGTTCTTGGTACTATATTTTATATGATGCTTGTCAAATGTCATATATAGACGCTGACTTTCAGGAGTTCATAATACAGGGCAGATAATGACCGAAGGAGGATCTATATTTTAAAACGTCTGTCGGAAAGGAGAGGGCAGTGGTGGTTCAGTGGTAGAATTCTTGCCTTCCATGTGGGAGACCCGAGTTCAATTCCTGGCTAATGCTCCTCATGCACAGCCACCACCCGTCTGTCAGTGGAGGCTTTCGTGTTGCTATGATGCTGAACAGATTTCAGCGGAGCTTCCAGACTAAGACAAACTAGGAAGAAAGGCCTGGTGAGCTACTACTAAAAAAAAAAAAAAAAAAAAATCAGCCAGTGAAAACCCTACAGATCACAATGGTTTGATACTGCTGTGCTTGGGGTCTCCATGAGTCAGGGGCCGACTTGATGAGTTAGGTGCTATTGAGTCGCTTCTGACTCACAGCAACCCTGCGTACAACAGAACGAAACACCGCCCGGTCCTGTGCCATCCTCACAGTCGTTGTTATGCTAGAGCCCATTGTTGCAGCCACTGTATCAATACTTCTCGTTGATGGTCATGGTCTTTTTCGCTGACCCTTTACTTTATCAAGCATGATGTCCTTCTCTAGGGACTGGTCCCTCCTGATAATATGTCCAAAGTATGAATAAGAAAGGAAAAAAAATACATATATATTTAGTTGGGAGTGGATTTGCTAGAAATCACTCACTGAGCTGGAGAAAGCCTGCGGCTGCTGTAATAATGAGATTTATTACCACAATCCCTCTACCCCCTAATCACGCCCAACAGATAGGAGTTGTCTTGTAAACTCTCATTTCTGTCTTTGGAAGGTGGGGGGCATACGAGTTGTCATATGGTTAGACAAGTCAACGGAAGCCTCTTCTATGGTTTGAACACTGGCATGAGTAAGCCCCTAAGGGGTCCCCTTGCTCCCTCTCCATTTATCATGACCACCTTCATCCCAAACAGCTGGGATAGGTTCTCCATTTTATTCATTGCTAGAATGATTTAGCACCTCTGAAATATGTAACAGTGGAGTTAGCCCTGAGCGACAACCACCTGAGCTGGAAAGTCAATATATGCATAGTACTAGGGTGGGTGAAGCTGCTTTTCCAGGACCCATGTTACATTTGTATTTCCAGCACTCAGCCTGTCCACCCATGGGGACTGTGTGGGCACAGGTGACTCCAGGTGCTGACTGGCAGCCCTCACTGGTTGCCTTCCCTGCTGGGCTATTGTTTCCCCCCATGTGACCACAGCCTTCTGTTGTCTGGAGCTGATAACAGGACCATAAATCTCCCACGGGCTGAAACTTGGCATCTGAAACCTCAGCACAGGCTTGATTTGAGAAAACAAGATAAGACATCACGATGCGGTATTTTCCAGTTATCCAAGAAGGTACAGGAAAGTCTTGGTAGGTTACAGGCAGCGAAAGCATTCCTCGAGGCTCTGTCTACACTGCCAAGTGGATCTCTGCGAGAGCTGTGACTGGTGTTACCTGCTGATGGCATCTACCTGCTGGCTCTGTGTCAGTTTTCTAAACTTGTCAGCAGGTCTGCGGATGCTGCTCCCTGAATAATACCACGGGGTTAGGCAGAATCAGAGGAGAACATGATGGGGACTGTGCTGGCACTACAGAGGCTGGGTAGCTGATGGTTTATTACTACCTATCATTGCTGTTCGGTGCTGTTGAGTCAGTTCCAACTCATAGCAACCCTAGGTGGGATAGAATGAAACACTGCCTGGTCCTGCGCCACCCTCACAATGTTTAAATTCATTGTTGCAGCCACTGTGTCAATCCATCTTGTTGAGGGTCTTCCTATTTTTTGCTTACCCTCTACTTTATCAAGCACGGTGTCCTTCTCCAGGGACTGGTCTCTCCTGATAACATGTCCAAAGTACATGAGATGAAGTCTCACCATCCTCGCTTCTAAGGAGTATTCTGGCTGTACTTCTTCCAAGACAGATTTGTTCATTCTTCTGGCAGTCCATGGGATATTCCATATTCTTCGCCAGCACCATAAGTCAGTGGCATCAATTCTTCTTTGGTTTTTCTTATTTATTGTCCAGCTTTCACATGATAAGGCAATTGAAAATACCATGGCTTCGATCAGGCACATCTTAGTTCTCAAAGTGACATTTTTGCTTTGGAACACTTTGAAGAGGTGTTTTGCAGCAGATTTGCCCAATGCAATACGTTGTTTAATTTCTTTCTTTTTTTTTTTTATTATTGTACTTCAGGTGAAGGCTGACAGAAAAAATAGTTTCTCGTGAAACAGTAGTACACATATTGTTTTATGACATTGGTTAACAACCCCACAACATATCAACCCTCTAACTTCTCAACCTTTTTTTTTGGTGAAAATACACATAGCCAAAGATAGAGCATTTCAAAAATTTCT
>NW_004443975.1:14989920-14994485 GCF_000243295.1 Trichechus manatus latirostris | reverse complement strand
ACAGCCACCAGGGCGGGTTGGTTATCAGTGCAGGGCAGGTTCCAGTAGGCCGTGCCTGTGCTGCTTGGTGGGGTGATGTTAAGCGCATGGTGCAGGTAGGCAGGATGTAGCTGGGAGATTGTTATATGTGGAGCTAAGATGGATATGGGAGAGAGGAGAGAGGAACAGGAGCCAAAAACCTACAAACAAACAAAAAAGAATGCTAGGGTAGCTTGCCGTTGGAGTAGAGAGATGAGAGACTATGAAATAGAGAAAAACAGAAAGGGGAGAGGAAGAAAAGAAAAGAAAAGAATGAATAAATAAAAATTGGGCAGGTTAAAGAACCGCAAAGACGTTGTTTAATTTCTTGACTGCTGCTTCCATGGGCATAGATTGTGGACCCAAGTAAAATGAAATCCTTGACAACTTCAACATTTTCTCTATCACTACCTACAACGTACAATCCAAATCTCTTGACCAAGCTTTCAGGGCTTCCCACAATCCACCACTTCCTGTTACTTCCAGAGAAAGAACTAGCAGTCAGGGCTCTTTTAAATGATGTTTGTGGTTTCTGACTGCTGAGCTATTTAGGTAGAAGCTGGTTGACTGCTTTTCAGGGTATAGGTATAAGAAGGGGATTTGGAAGTTGACAACTTGCAAGAGGCTTTTGTATGGTGAGATTCTAAGACTTAATTCTATACTTGTATGAAATGAAGTCTTAAAAAGCCCTTCTTAACTGGGATTCAGTGAGACACTTAAGCTCCAGTGCTGTGAGGCTTCCACTGTATGTAATGATTAAACTTCTTTCCTGTACGTTAGTACCTTATGGTGGTGGTTTTTAGCTGCTGTGGAGTCTGCTGCTGACTCTTGGAGATGCCATGCACAATGGAATGAAACCTTGCCTGGTCCTGCACCATTCCATTGATTGGTTGAGGATCAGACCATTGTGATCCAAAGGGTGTTCACTGCTGGTTTCCAGAAGTAGATTGCCAGGCTCTTCTTCTTAGTCCATGTTAGTCTGGAAAACTCTGCTGAAATCTGTTCAGCATGATAGCAACACACTAACCTCACGGGTGGTGGCTGCACATGAGATGAATTGGTCGGGAATCAAACTTGAATCTTCCGCGTGGAAGGCGAGAATTCTACCAGTGAACCACCAATGCCTCAAATGTATGTTAGTGTAGAATAGTACTAATTATGTACTATTGGTGAGAGAGAGAAAAGAGTCACTCAAATAATTTTCTCTATTCTGTGGTTCAGATGAAGAGCTCTCATTGAGAAACGTCATGATTTTTAAGGGAAAAGGCAAAGCTTTATCTGAAAAAAGGAATTTTTTACCAAGGATAAAACTGCTTATAAGTGCCCAGATGTATAGGGTGGATGGGGAGAGAGAGAGGTAGAGGAAGAGAGAGCAAGAAGGAGGAAAGTAGGGGGGAGACAGAGAGAGAGAATAAAACTATTTTTAGGCTGGAATTGTCTCAGTTTTACAACACACACATAGTTAGTTGTGTACTGTGGTAGGGTTTGAGGATCATGTTCAACGGCATAATATGGCCGGGAGGGTGAACTTCCCATAGGCTTGGTCACTGTGGAAGTCTGTCAGAAACGGATGTGACCAGCACAGGTCTGCTAAACTGCTGGTCATGTCAGCTTCTCATGCTAGTTGTTGCTGTGTTGTTAGCTGCGGTCAAGTTGGCTTTGACTCACAGGGACCCCACGTACAACAATGAAACATTGCCCAGTCATGCGCCATCTTCACCACTGTCGGTATGCTTGAGTCCATTCTCGTGTTGGTACTTCCTATTTAGTCTTCTTTCCCATTGCTGCTCCAACCCATGATGACTCACGTATGATGACCTTCAGAGAGGGAAGCCCACGGCGTGCCTCGCAGCAGGACTACAACTTGAAGTAATTTTGATGTCTTCATCTCAATTAGGTTAAACCCACAAAAAAAGTGTCAAAAGGGAGCGCACCCAGAATTCTCTAGGAGATCATGATAAACACTTCTGATGCTTTACAGCTGGGGCCATCATCTATGCATTTCACAATAAAATTTTATGAGGTGCCGGACACCCAGCTGCTTGTGTTCACGGGGACAGCGTTTCCTCTGCTGCACCATTCAGATCTGCCGCGCCTGGGACTCGTTTCCTTTTTAACACCAGCCTCTTGCAAATGACAATGAAACTTCATTATCACACAGCTCCTGGGATAGAATTTGAGGAATGTCATATCCAGGAAAATGCTCTATAGCAGCAACTTCATTTTGCTGAGCATGGAAAGAGTATTTCATGGTACCCAGTAACAGTAGGGCTAACTGAGAACTCTGAGAAACAGTTTAGAAAGTCCGATTCCTTCGTTAACTACAAAAACCCAACACATCTTTAGAATTGTTGTTGTTGTTAGGGTTGTTGTTCTGTTGGGTGCTGTCAAGTTGATTCTGACTCATAGCAACCCTATGTGACAGAGTAGAACTGCCCCGTAGGGTTTTCTTAGATATAGTCTTTATAGGAGCAGATCGCCAGGTCTTTCAACCACAAAGCCATTGGATGGGTTCAAACCTCCAACCTTTCAGTTAGTAGCTTAGCGTGTGACCATTGTACCACCAGGGCTCCTTTGGTAGAGCCACCTGATTTATTACACAGTGCAGCATAGTGGTTAAGAGAGTGGGCTGGGAAATGAGGTGGTCCTGGGTTTGTATCTCAGCTCACTACTTATTCTGAACTTGGTTTCTTTATTTTTATAATAATGACAATAACGACGTATTTTTGCAGGGTTATGATAATTCACTGAGAGGTTGCATGCAAAGCACTTAGCACCGTGCCCGGCATATACGAATGCTCAGTAGATTGTCGTTGTTACTCTTATATTGCATTGCATTGCATTGTATTTGATAGTTATACTATATTCTGAGAATCAAATGTCATAAGTTACCTGGTCCAACTTTCTACCTGATACACTGCATCTCTTTCCAGAAGAGAATTCTCAGCAGTGAAGGAATTGTATTTTAGAGTTGGGAGCATGCAGAGTGGCTTTAATTAAACCGTGTCACCTTGCCTGTATTAAGGCACTGTCTTGCCCCAGATCATCGCACCAATTCCAAGAATTTCTGTTTCCTGGCAGTTTTGCCTAATAGCCTTCTTTCCTTTGCAGAGGCAGAGAGAATAGAGTTTTTCTTTTTCCTTTTTCTAAATGTAATTTTTAATTATACAAGGATCACATGAATATTTTCTATTTATGAATTTAAGCTATTATATATAAGGCTGTAGTCCCCCTTGGCCCAGACACTCCATCTTTCCTGTTCAGACATTACTGAAACCACGTTTCTAAGAATTTCTGTTCATTAAGTACTTATCAAGGCCTCGCTCAGTTCCAGGCCCTGCGATCAGTACTGGGAAAGCAAAGGCGGACAGCACACACACAGCTGTCACAGAGCTTATAGTCTGCCGGTGGGAAGAGGTGACTAGGTGATGCAGTGCACAGTTGCAGGGCACTGTCAGTAAGTGCTTGTCCTAGGGCATGGGAAGTGACTCTTCCCTGTTGCTTGGAGCCTGGGTAACTTGAGTATGTCTATTCAGAGTTTCTGAGAATGTACTGGAGCTGAAGTGTGGTCGGCCTCTGACCCAGTAGGGCATTGTGTTTCCAAGAGAAGGAGGCAGCCGGGTTAGGAGGAGATGCAGTCTTCCGACCAGCAAATACAGTCAATGACGCCGTCTCACTTGGAGCCTGGACAGCGGATGCTCCAAAGAGGGGTTGGAGGCTGTAATGGCCCTTTGGGGACTGAGGAGACCCAAAGGGTGCTTCCGACCAGGGAAGTATCCAGAAGGAACCCTAAGCCTCCAATTGATGGAAGGTCCCCTGTTCTGTCACATCATTTCTAGAGCTGCAGATTCTGCTGAAAGAGTTGTAAGCCTGCTAGGTCAGTCCAGGAGCCTTGAGGGTTCTCCTGCCAACACCAAGAAAGACCACGGCCAAAGGAGGACAGCAGCCCAGGAAATCTGTGGGTCTACAGGGACCACGTAGACAGCCACGGCAACTTGGATCTAATGTAGAATATAGGGCCACTCCTACCTCAGTGCTAATTCCTTTCCCCAAGTTCTCATATGTCTGAGTTTGCTTTTGCACATCTTTACTGAGTCATGAAACGCTCAGAATTGTAAGTCACTCGAGTTAGAGATAATGAAAAAAGTTAGAAGATTTAGTTTTAGGACTAGAAAAGAGCCATAATGCCACAGGCAGATCAGCAGAGGGTTTTCATGAAGGCTTAGGAGAGGGGCCTTTGGCACGCGATTCCTCTGCAGAGGAAAAGTCCTTGTAAACCTACGTTGTGTGTGTGTTGGGGGTGGTGGTGGCTGGAGTAGGGTGGGGTGGGGAAGGGGCTAAAGAGATATAAACAGAGAGTTGAGCAGACTTAGATGAAGGTTAGCTAAACGATTTGCATTTATCTAATAAAAAATGCCAAGGAGCAGCATTGTTCACAATAGCAAAACAATGGAAACAACGTAGGTGCCCATCAACAGATGAATGGATAAACAAACTATGGTACATACACACAATGGAGTACTATGCAACGAGAAAGAACAATAATG
>NW_004443975.1:14964405-14988673 GCF_000243295.1 Trichechus manatus latirostris | reverse complement strand
TGTTCTGTAAGCCTTCACCTGAAGTACAATAAAATATTTAAAAAAAAAAAAAAAATGCCAAGGAGCCCTGATGGCGAGGCGGTTAAGTGCTTGGCTGCTAACCAAGAGGTTGGTGGTTTGAACCCACCGGTAGTTCCACGGGAGAAAGATGTGGCAGTCTGCTTCCATAAAGATTACAGCCTTGGAAACCCCATGGGGCAGTTCTACTCTGTCCTACAGGGTTGCCATGAATTGGAAGTGGCTCGACGGCAATGGGTTTTTTAGTAATGAATATGCCACCACTCATCCGTCAGTTCGTCATACTGTGGTGGCTTGCATGTTGCTATGATGCCGAAAGCTATGCCATCAGTATTTCAAATATCAGGGTCAATTATGGTGGACGGATTTTAGAGGAACTTCCAGACTAAGACAGTCTAGGAAGAAAGGTCTGGTGATCTACTTCCAAAAATTAGCCAGTGAAAACCCTGTGGATTACAAGAGTCCAGTGAAGTGCTGGAAGACGAACTCCCTAGATTGGAAGGCATTCAAAATACACAGTGGCCTCAACAATGAACTCAAGCATATGAATGATCATGAAGATGGCAAAGGACCAGGCAATGTTTCATTCTGTTCTACATGGAGTCAGCATGAGTTGAAGCTGACTCCATGGCAAGTAACAAGAACAAAGCTTTTTCTGCTTCAAGCTCCAGATTCTGATGTTTCTTCCAACACATAAGTGCAAGCAGAACAACTTGGAGCCATAATATCAGAGAGCTGTTGAGCATTTGGGAGAAGAACTTGGTACAGAATGGGTGTCTCTTGATATGTGAATTATCTGGTACAAAGCAAAAGGGGAACCTTCAATCATCTCACTGAAACTACTGAGAAAGGAGTACCAGAAGAAGGTCGCTCTAGTGCAGTGGTCCATCAGGGACAATTTTGCTTCTCAAGGGACATTAGAGAATGTCTAGAGATATTTTTGGTTGTCATGACTGGGTGAGGGATCAGTTGTTACTGGCATCTAGTGGGTAGAAGCCAGGCATGCTGCTAAAGATTCTACAACGCACAGGACAGCCCCTAACAATAAAGAATCATCCAGCTCAGACGCTGATAGTGCTGAGAGTGACAAACCACCGTCCAGGGAGAAAGGTATGGTAGATGAATATTTCACTTTTTGGTACTAATGAATATTACTTTGAAATATTTAACATTTTAAATAGTTTATTAACCTTGCTGTTTTTGTGTTTAGTTAAATTTGAGCATACGTAGGAGAGTTTTTTTTTTTTTTTTGTTAGGTTCTTTTGGAATCTTTGTCTCCCAACCCTATTTTTCTAGTAAGATTTTAAATTCCTTGGCCATGAATTTTCATACCATTGGGGTTTTAAGAATTTAATTCTTGCAATTGGTGAAGGGCTGCTGTATAACAATTATTGATTAAAAATTAAAAAAATTGTTTGAAATGTTATGGTCAGAGTTTGGGAGATGGTGTCTATGTATTAGGTTAGCCAGTGAAGAGATTTCCCTGGGAATTCAGGTCAGCATTACTGTGGCGTTTTTACAAAATAATCAAGTTTGTTTTGCGCCATGGACATGTCTGTCTGATACAAAGTATATGTACCATATTTTTACGCAAATAATGGTGTGCCCTCTCCTTTAGTTTGCCAGCCACTACCTTCCTCCTCAGGATATTTTCATGAACCCTGCTATGCCAGTTTTTTTACACATTGCTGTTAAAAAATTAGCATTGCATGCTTGTGAAAATACCTTGAGGGGGGAGGGAGTGATTGGCAAACAAATGTAGAAGGCTTGCGTTATTTGTATAAAAATAAGTAGGTACTAAAGCTCTGAAAAAAACATCCTTTTTTTACAGGCTATTTCCTACCTTTCCATATTTTGTTATAAAAATGTTTTCAAACGTAAGTGAAAGAATTTTACAGTGAACATCACCTAGATGATATAATTAATTTGTGCTGTATTTATTAACCACATATCTATCCATGTATCCATCTCTCTATTAATCCATGAACCCACCTTATGTTTTGATACATTTCAAAGTAAATATCAGACGTCAGTTCTCCTCACTCCTAAACTCTTCACCATGCATGCGTTAACTGCAGTTAGAGTTTAGGGCTCTTTCTTTTTCGTTTGTTTGCATTTTTAGGTGGAGTATTAATTTTGCATACAATCAAAGGTTCAGATCTTTAAGCCTACTATTTAATAAGCTTTGACAAATTCAAGCACCCGTGTAACCCAAACCCCCATCAAGGTATAGAATATTAATTGCCATCATTCCAGAAAGTTCCTTCAAGCTCCTTCCCAGTCAGACTCTGCCTCCCACAACACTGATCTGATCTTTTTTTTTACCAGTTTTGCCTGTTCTTGCAGACCATTCTTGACAATACAGGGGTGAATTCTGGCTGTTGCCCTTCATCAGGTTGACCAAGCATGTCAGTGTCCTGAAGTGGGGGATTTCTTCTCTCCTGGCTCCTTCTCCTTCTCCAGCTCACCACTGCCCCAGAGTTTCTTTAGGTGTCATCGCAGAAGCTACTTGCTTTATGTGTCCTGCACAAAGAGCATTTGCTTTGCATCCGTTCTTGCTTTCAACCATGTTCCCATGGGATTAGTATGTCATTTAACCTCCCCTTCCTTTTCCACCTTTCCTGAGAGCACACGCCCCTTCACTTACCCTCTTTGGTCCAGACCCTTCTTTTCCCTTTTCCTAGCCCCTGTTCCTGAGGACCCCAGCCTGGTTCACATACCTAAGAGGGCAGTACGGCCTCAGGGTGCACTGCTGTGCTCTTCCCATGAGTAGGTTGGGGAGGAAAATGCCCAGGACCTGGCTGAAGCACATGGTTGTCCAGAAAGGAACAGTAGTAGAGACGTTCATGACCAGATGGGCTTTGAGTTTTCCTGGACCTCCTTTCCCACTGTGGCTGTTTCTTCCCCATCTGCTCACTCAGGCTTTGAGGCAGTGGGGCCAATCTCGTCCTTAGAGGAAATTTAAAGAGCCCAACCTGAGAACCACCAATGACTCAGCATCAGTCACCTTTGCTGCTAGCTCCACTCTGACACTGATTTGGTGACTTGGAAAAGTCACTCTCATTGATCTTGGTTTCATCATGTGTAAGAAGGAGGTAATAACAGTCAGCATCATTATATAAATTTGTTGAGCATCCAATCTATGTTCCCTGTTGGCTTGTATACTATTTCACTTACTCCTCAGAATAACCATGCAGCAGGGTGCTATTATTTTATTAATTTTACAGATGTGGAAATCGAGGGTAAGAGAGGTTAAATAATACTCCTGTGCCATCTACCTGAGAGATACTTATAAGGATTAAATGAGATAACATATGTGAAAGGACTTTGTGAACTCTAAATACAACTGTAAATTGGACAGTTCTGTCTGCCTGGGCTCCAAGTCGGGAGAGCCAGGGAAGCGATAAGACAGAAGGTTTAACCACAGGTGGGCTTGCCTTCTGAGTTAGTTGATAAATCATGAGTAACATCAACCTCATACTTTGTTTTAGTTTTTATAGATATTTTTAAACATTTTGTTGTGTTTTAGGTGAAAGTTTACACAGCAAATTAGTTTCCCATCCAACAGTTAATGTGCAAATTGTTCTGTGACATTGGTTGCCGTCCCTGCAGTGTTCAGCACTCTCCCCCTTTACCCTGGCTTCCCCGTTTCCATCTCTCCAATTTTTCTGCCCCTTCTTGCCTTCTCACCTTTGCTTTTGGGCAAATGTTGCCCGTTTGGTCTCGTATAGTTGATTGCTTTAAGGAGTTCCTCACAAGTGTTATTGTTTATTTTATAGGCCAATCTATTACTTGGCTGAAAGGTGACTTCTGGGAGTGGCTTCTGTTCTTGGTTATAAGGGTGTCTTAGGGTGATAGTCTCTGGGGTTCCTCCAGTCTCTATCAGTCCAGTAAGTCTGGTCTCTTTTTATGGATTTGAGTTTTATTCTACATTTTTCTCCCATTCTAACTTGGACCTTCTATCGTGCCCCTGGTCAGAGCAGTTGGTAGTGGTAGCCAGGCACCATCTAGTTATTCTGGTTTCAGGCTAGAGGAGGCTGTGGTTCGTGTGGGCCACTAGTCCTGTGGACTAATTGCTTCCTTGAGTCTTTTGTTTCCTTCACTCTCTTTTGCTCCAGATGGGAAGAGACCGATAGTTATCTTAGATGGACATTCACAAGCTTTTAAGACCCCAGACACTACTCACCACACTAGGATGCAGAACAATGTCTTTATGAACTGCGTTATGCCAATTGACCTAGATGTTCCCTGAGACTATGGTCCTTAGCCTTCAAGCCCCGTAACTCAGTCCCACGAGATGTTTGCATATGTCTAAGAAGTTTCCATAACTGTGGCCCTTATGTGCTCTATTATATCTATGAATATACATGCAGCACATACAAATAAGTATATACAAATGCCCACACCGATACCTATATATGCGTGTGCATGTACTCCCATAGGCCCTCCCACACCTATATAGCATACATATCTGCATATGTAACAAACCGCTCATGAATTTTTGGTTGTTCTTAGTGTTGTTGTAGAATTGTATATGTTATAGCATTTACTATAGTTGCCTTTTATTCTTGTGTACCTCTCAGTGTCTTCATTTACCTTGGTCATGTCGTACTGACTTCCCTCATTTTGTGTATTGCCTTTCCTTTTACCAGAATTAACACGTGTCAACCATCTGGTAAGTGATTCTCCCTCCCTCCCTGGTAACCGTCAAAGAACATTATTTTCTGTGTGTAAATCTATTCTTGACTTTTTATAAAAGTGGTATCAGATAATATTTGTCCTTTTGTGATTGACTTATTTCACTCAGCATAATGTCCTTCAGATTTATCCTTGTTATAAGATGTTTTGCAGACTCATCATTATCCTTTATAATTGCATAGTATTCCTTTGTATGTATGTACCACAATTTGTTTATCCATTCATCCACTGATGGACAGGTAGGTTGTTTCCATCTTTTTGCTGTTGTGAATAATGCTGCAATGAACATGGGTGTGCATAAGTAGTTTTTATATTTTTACTGTACTAAAGTTAAAGTACACAAACTTTCTGACTTTGTTGTCCCACCTCATTTTTGACCCAACTCTGTGGTTCAAACAGATGCCTACTTTATTCGCTAGATAAGCCTGTGCTTTGGTTATTATTAAAAATCAAAACAAATGAGCCCTTGTAAGCAAGAGATTTGCTCTCCTTTAAGACATTTGAAAGAATGTGCTCAAAACTCTGAGGGGAAATCCAAAAGCAGCATCATTAGAGAAAGAATTACCTTTGTAAAGAACTCATATTGAAGGGACAACACTTATTTAGGTGTCTGCGTTCAAATACGTTAGAAAGACAGCCAAATTATTTTATTTCACTCTTCATACTTCGTGAGCAATCATGATGACCTTTCACTTAACATGAACGGTCTCTGTTTTACAGAGTTAGGGATTTCTCCCTAAAGAAGCAGTATCTTTGGCAAGCTGAAGTCTATGGCCAACATGATGGTAGCTATCCGAGGGCCTTGGGCCTTGAACTTACATCCTCAGAACTGGAAACCATGGCTCCTTTACCAAGTGGAGACTGAAGGTGGCCTTCTGCCCTGATCAAATTTTCCTCTGTGCCTGACAGGTTCTATGAGCGTCTAGTCGTCTCACAGGCAACCTCAACTGTGCTTATGTCTTATGTCTGGGTTTCCTTAGTGTATTAAGTGCCCTCACCGTCAGTCTCATCCCCATTAAAAGCATCCTTCACTCTTTAGCCAGGAGGACTTCACTAAAATGTAAATATAAACATGTCACTCTCCTGTTAAAAACCTCTTTTTCAGACATGATATTGGCCTACCCCAAAGCTAATCCTCCATTTTCCTTTGGTAACAACACCCTGATTTTATTCAGAAATGAAGCATAAGTGTGCTTAGGGAAATGTGTCCCTCCCCTGGCTCCAGCTGGTCTAAACCAACCATGGTAATCCTATTAAGCTATGCCACTGACTGACTTAGGAGTGAGACAGGACCCAGTGGAGGACTTCTGAGAAACAGTCTGATGAAAAGAGACAGAGACACAGTAGAAGCCCTTCTTCCCGTCTCTGCATACTGTTGTGTGAGGATGTGCATAATGTTTGGAACTGCAGCAGCCATCTTGTGACTTGATGGGACAAGCCTCCATGACGAGAATTAAAAAAACCAAACCACACCTGTTGCTGTTGAGTCGATTCTGACTCATAGTGACCCTATAGGGCAGAGTAGAACTGCCCCATAGGGTTTCAAGGAGTGGCTAGTGGATTCAAACTGCCAATCTTTTGATTATCAGCCGAGTTCATAACGACTGCGCCACCAGGGCTGGATGATGAGAATAGTAGAGTAGAAATATGGGAAGAGACTCAACAATGTTGTCATTGAACTGCTGAACCAATCCTGGAGCCACCTACCTCTGTACTTCTTGTTATGTGAGGTGTGGCAGATTGAATTTTGTCCCCAATTATTTGCTCCTCCCCTCCCTATGAAAGGATTGTACACCTCTACCCAGTGCCATGTGACTTGAAGTGTTCCCGTGTGAAGGAATATACTTCCCTGCACCACTGTTATAAGGCTTAGTCACCTCATATGCCTTGGCCACTGGGATGTGAGTGGCAGTGACACCACATTCAAGCAGAGGTTTTAAGAGCCATTTCGTGGGTCTGCCATGTGCCTTTTCTCTCTGTCCCACAGAGAAATACTCCTTCAGCCTGGGTTCTGGAATAAAGAAGATACCTGGAGCAGTCAAAGAGACTCTACTGACCTTCAGCTTAGTGTGAACAAGAAATACATTTCTCTTGTAAGTCACCGATTTGGGGCATTTTTGTTGCTGCATCAGAGCTGACTAGTACATGAGGTAATAGATGATCTTATGATTTGAGTCACTCTTGAGTGGGCCTTCTATTACTTGTAGCTAAATAAAGGCTCTCCACTGCCTTTAGGGAAGAATTAAAATTATCTGGCTTTGCACACAAAATCCTTCAAGATCAAATGCCTTCCTCCTTCTCCAACCTCTTATCCGCCCCTCCCATGTACCCTGGATTCTGGCCATACTGAATTACTGGTAATTCCTCTAAAATACTAAGTTCTTTCATAGACCCATAGCTTTGCAAAAGCTGAACCCTTTATCAGAAATACCACCTTTCCTTTCTTTGCTTAGGTTACTCCTCTTTATATCTCAAAATTAATCCCAAACATCATCTCTTCCAGGAAGCCTCCTCAGCTCTCCTCAGCCTAGGTTATTCTTTCTCAATGAACACCTCTCCCACAGTTTATAGGTAGCCACTGTGATCAGACTGGTGTGCATCCTTACAGACCTGTATCGATGTATTTATATATAACACAGAAACAACATAATTTAAAAATCATAAATGATGTAATATTCTATGTATCATTCTGTAATGAAGTATTTGCATAGTCTCTAAATCACTGACCACATGATCTGTCTTGGAGTTACTTCCACATTTTTGGGCTGTGCGTTGGGTATAGCTTGCGTGGAAGAACTACAGGGAAGAGAGACTCCTGTATTGTTACCGTTTTCATAGGAAATTCAATTCTGCTCTTGGCCCCAAATGCCGTTTTCCCCCGCTATTGTCTGACTTCTTGAAGCTGTAGAAGGTGCTAACAAATACGCCACAAGGAAATCAGATTCGGTCACAGCTAATCACCTGGGCCCAGGCAGAGACCCTGAACATGCCCTGCCTCAGGCTGAAGTGTCCCAGCACCAAGGAAGTTGGTGATCCCAGCAGGTCTGCCTCTGGCTGCCGCTGCCTACCACTGAGGCCAGTGGGGTTGCTCCTGCGTTGCTGCCTCTCCTGGTCTGACCATGAGCCCCCCAGAATCCCCAGAATGCCCCCCATACCAGGTTCTGCCTGACTTGTGTTCATGCAGCTCCAAAATATTGGTTCTTACTCCCTCCCCTCTGACAGTTTCTCTTAAGATAAAAACAGATGCGCAGAACCAAAGTTTTTTTTTTTTTTCTATTTTATTTCATTGTATTTAAAGAGTAACTGCTTTGGGCATTAAGGTACTGCTATCTACATCTGTTCACATCATTTAATTTCCTGCCAAAATGTTGTACGCTGACACGATTTTAACGGGTAAACCTAAAGCTGCAGTCTCCTCTCACAGGGATGTGTTAGCGATGCACTTTATCCGCTGCCCTGTTCCCAGCCTCTGTCATGTGAACCCCAGCTCAGAGTTCTCACTGATACACTGCACGGAAAACTTCTTTTTTTTTTAAATTGAAGCCTTGTGCTTAAGGAGGACCAACTAGCCTAAGAGCTCTGGTTTGATTTTCTTCTTGAACTTGCTTGCTTACTTTGAAGATTCCTCAGAAACGACTTAAGAAAGATGAGTGCTTAGAATTAGGGTGAAATCTCTTTCACAACCTCCTGAAATTACTGAGTTGGGACTAGAGGAAGCCTCTCTACTGGGGGATTTATTGCCCTCATCTTATCCTGCCAAATTATGAAAGTTTAATCTTCTCTGGGGACATCTCCCACCAAAAAAGCCAAACCCACTGTCATCAAGTTGATTCCAGCTCATAGCGACCCTATGAGACAGAGTAGAACTGCCCCCATAGGGTTTCCAAGGCTGTAATCTTTACAGAAGCAGACTGCCACATCTTTCTCCCACAGAGCAGCTGGTGGGCTTGAACCACCGGCCTTTTGGTTAGCAGTTGAGTGCTTAACCACTGCACCACGAGGGCTCCTGGGACGTCTCCAAGAGCCATAAAATGCCAATAAGTGCTAGCAGACACCCCTGATTTGTCTGTGTCTGTGGTGAAGTAGAACTCACTCATTTAAACCTCAGTCACCCTAGTCAAGCATTTCTTTAAACACAAACCTTTTAAATCTTGCTGGATTTCAGCCAGGCTTTGAGTGTAGGAGTATGTATGCCTCTTCCAGGGAGTTTTTCCTGAAGAACCTCAACCTCAATGGACGCCATGGCTCCAGTGGACACACACTCAAAGGCTGCTGATTTCTCACCCATTGGATTTGAAGGCCACCAGAAGAAGCTGGAACTAGGAGGGGGTCTTTGAGCTGGGGAACCTGGCCCAGCTGAAGAAACTGATCCTAGCAAGGGCAAGAGAAGGTCCAAACTTGGGCATAAAACTAGGGCACCAAACATAGGTGCCATAGGGATGATTCAAATCAATAGTCAGTTGGGTGATCAGGGCAGGTTAGCACTATGGTTCTGTTTGGCATCAAAGGGTGTTGGACTGAAACACTGGGGTATCGGGTGATCAGGAACTCAGTCAGTAGGTACTGAGAACGTGTATTTTGGAGGAGGGTATAAGAAGCAGGATTTGGCTCCAGGGGCAGAGTATCCAGGTGGCCCAGTAGTTCTGGGGAGAGCTCCAGTCGCTTTGGGACCGGGAAAACCAGGTTCAAAGAAGCTGTCTGTAGAGTGATTGTCCAAGAGCAGACATGAAGGAGTGTTTACTACTCTACTTGGTTTATTGTAAGTAATATTTTCCCCAATTACATAATTAAAATCAGAGCATGATCAATATATACAACTCGGAAAACCCGACAGGAAAGCACAAAGGGGAAAATCCCATTCACTATTCCTTTAACCAGAAGTAAACACTGTGCGCGATTTGTACAAGTCCTTCAAGCCTTCTCTCTCTCTCCTTCCGGCAATCTACTTCCAAAAGCTCACAGCCACTTAAAACCTTATAGAGCATAGTTCTACTCGGACACACATGAGGTTACCATGAGTCGGTGTCGACTTGATGGCAACTGGTCTTATATATATATAAAACCAAAACCAAACCTCTTGCTGTCCGGTCAATTACATCTCCCTGGTGGTGCAATGGTTAAGCGCTTGGCTGTTAACCAAAATATTACTGGTTCGAACCTACCCAGCTCCTCGCTGGAAGAAAGCCCTGGGGATCTTCTTCCATAAAGATTACAGCCAAGAAAACTCTATGAGGCTGTTCTACTCTGTCACATGGGGTCGCTTGGAGTTGAAAATCAACTTGACGGCACAGAACAACAACTCTACAGCTGAGACAGTAAATTCTCACTTTATGGGATGAATTTCTAGGTCTCTTATTTTTTCTCTTATGCAGCTGTCTCATATAAATGAATGGGAGAAGGGCAAAAGTGAATGGGGAGAGCAAAATTATAAATATGGAAATGGGACGGGACTCTTTGTGAGCTCAGGGGAGTGCCTAAAAGGAACCCCATCTGGGTCACAAGGGACCGTGGGGACAGCCTTGGGCTCTGGACCTTCTCTGCCTCTTTTGCTCTGACTCAGACTCGTAACTTCTCCTGCTGCCTTACGCAGAAAACCAGGCACACCGTGCAGTCTGGTAGTTGCTTTACCTCCCCTTGGCGGACTGGGCCAGAGACGAACAATGAGTGGTTTTTTTTTCTCTTGGCACATCTGAGTTTCTGTTAAAAAGTACATCTAAGCACTTAGAATAAAGCAGTGTGTACAAGAGACCAGTGGGAACCTAGGCGGCCATCCTCGCGGCTAATTTATTTCAACTCACACCCAGGAAATCCAGTTCATCGCAACAAATCCTAGGCCATGAGGGAGGGCTGAGGGGCAGAGACGGAGGAGCAGCCATAAAATGTTAAGTATTGCATAGCTGGAAAAGGCAGGATTGGGAGATCCGATGACTGTTTAAATTATTGTAGAATGTAAACTCATCGGATGACATCTAATCCAGCCATATTTCCCTCAATTATTTCACCACAGCAGGGTTTACTTTCCCATCAGTACTGGATCACTGAGCTGTCAGCCGGCGTTGTTGAGAGTGATTTGTTGCTCTAATGATGATACTGAGATCTGTTTATAGTTGTTTATTTAGGGGCTGGTCTTTCATCCGAGGCAGCTTCCCTCTCCTGGGATTCTACTTGGGCAGCTCTCTTCAATTCCCCAAACACTGCCAGGATTTCATTAAGGGCAGTATCCTGTCCATGCTGATTTTATGACCGATGACTGTATCACTACTATTGAGCCAACTGTCTTAATCACGATGTTTTATACATTCAAAATGCTTTAATGTTTATCCAGCACGTTTATAAGTTTTATTTCATATGCTAGTTATAGAAGGCAGTCCCCGGGTTATGAGCGTCCGACTTACGTGCAACCAGTAGTTATGAACCAATCCCTGCAAAGCCTATTCTATTAAAAATTTGAGGTACATACAATGGTTTGTAATAAGAAATGGGTGCTACTTTTTGACACACATCAAAACATTATTATTATTGTATTATTATGTTAAAGATGTCTTAGTGTATCTGGAAGTGTTTCTTTAATGTTTTTTATGCACAGAAAGGTACGCTATATACTAAGACAAATATTTGACAAACTGACGTTAGATACGAACCGTACTTAACTGTTTTGACTTATGTACAAATTTGACTAAAAGACAGACTTAGGCACGGAACTCGTTTGTAATCCGGGGACTGCCTGTATAGCACGGTAATTATACACATAAATTGTACTCATGGAAAAATAATAATTATATAGGTTGGGTAGTTGGTAATGTGACAGGCATTGTTCTGAGCAACAAGCGGATGTGGGTACTATTTCCACCTTCATTTTACAGGTGAGGAAATTGAGGCACAGAAAGGTTAAGCAACTTGCCCAGAGTCACACAGCTGGTGATCATTGTGCTGTTCACTGAAGGCAGGAGAATGAGAGCAGCATGGCCTGGGCAGTGCTTCACAGAGTTAGTAGTGAAAGTCTTTGTAACGGCAGAGGGGAATCTCGCCCTTAAAGGCACAACATTTCCTTTAAATTGTGTAATTTTTTTTCTTAAAATTTTGTGCAAAGTTTGCGTTCTGCTCTATAATATAGCTGGGGTTGTCTTGTTCCCCATCTACAACAAAATTCTGAATAGAGCTGATGCTCCATCAAGTATACCTTAGTTGGGTTCTCTAGAGGACTAAAACCAGTGAGCTGTATATATATAAATATATGTAGGGAGATTTACTTCAAGGAAATGGCTTAAAGAATTGTGAAAACCAAATCCGTTGCCATCAAGTTGATTCCAGCTCATAGCAACCCTATAGGACGGAGTAGATCTGCCCCATAGGGTTTCTACGGCTGTAATCTTTATGGAAGCAGAGTGCCACATCTTTCTCCTGCGGTGTGGCTGGTGCTTTCGAACCACCAACTGTTCGTTAGCAGCTGAGTACTTAAAAATTAGTCAAGAGCTGCATGCTGGGGTAGGCTCGAACCACCGACTTTTTGGTTAACGGCCAAATGCACTAACTGATTGCACCACAGAAAGTGTGATGCATTTGTAGGGGCTGGTGAATCCAAAATCCCTAGGTTAGGCGGTAGGCCAGAGACTTCTGCAGGTTTACTTCCCAAGACCTGGAGGTCAGGTGACAAGAAGAGTGCAGGGTCAAGAGCCAGTGAGCTCTGCCAGAACATCCGTTTCTATTCTAGAGGCAAACCGCACCCCCAAGGAAACTCCCTTTCCACTGATCGATCACATCAGATCACATCATGGATAGTAATTACATTACATTACAGAACAGCAACCAGTCCAATATGTGGCCAAACCACTGAGAATCATAACCTAGCCAAGGTGACACATAAAATTAACCATCACAGTGTGCTCTATTTATCTTGCGGTTTCTGATCGACCTGCCATACCATTCACTGGGTACTGTTGGGAGTCTGTGTCTCCCAGTTTGAGAATTCCAGGCATCATGTAGAGAACTTTGGGCTTTGAGTGAAAGTAACCAGGATCTAGTTCCAGCGTTGCTGCTGAGGAGCTCTGGGAGCATGAAAAAGTCACTTGCATTACAGACCTTGGAATTTCTCATATCTGAGATGAGGGGTTGGATCAGATCTGTTTTTCTTAAACTTTATGTTTTATCAGTTGTAGTAGAGTCAACTCCAACTCATGGCCACTCCACCTGTGTTAGAGTGGAACCATAGTTCATAGGGTTTTCAATGGCTGATTTTTCAAAAGTAGATCGCCAGACCTTTCTTCCAAGGCACTTTTGGGTGGACTCGAACTTCCCGCCTTTCAGTTAGCAGTTGAGTGCTTTCGTAGTGCTAGAGGGATAGGGAAAAGAGGAGAAGGAGAAGTCCTCTAAATAACCTCTGTTACACACTTTACATTCTGGGATTGCTGGTAAGACTTATAGGACAATTGTGTTCCACTCATTTTAAATATATAAGCAAAAATATTTGGGAAAAAGTAACAACTGAACAAGATAATTTTTAAGGCCAGTCCAGTATTTAGGAGTCCAAGCAGAAGGGCCAAGGTCTCTACCCTCCTTAGGATTCTGTGCCTGCTTCTCTGGTTCATCTAGGTTCACTTAAGAAATGGCTTCATTGTGTAGTTGGGGACTAAGTCATTTTGTCTTGTCAAGTCTGAGACAATGTCTCCTGGGCTTTTCTTATCATGGCTCAAGCCAGCCTATGTGCTTCTCCTTCTTGAAGTGGGGCTGCAATTCAGTTGGAACATCAGAGAGAGTTACTGTTATTTTCATTCTCTACGTCTGTGTCCTTTCAAAACATCACATAGTCAACCTGCTTTTATTTACTTACTTATTTTTTCATTTGACGTAGCTTCATCCAATAAAGTCTTATTGGCCCAAAGGCTATAAAGCTGAAGACTCAGTTTGTCCTTCAGGAGGAAATGGCATAGGGAGCTCTTGGACATGTGTCCTGATAGTCTATGGACAAGAGAGAATTTATTTGAGGAAGCTTACCATAGGCGTACAGACTTCTTCTAAGAAGAGTGTATAAGAAGAAAGGGGCTATGAGCTTAATGGCTTCACACTGGCCTGGGATCAATGAAAAATAGGGGAAGGGGGGGGGCTTATATTTACAGCTGATTTCTCACAACAGCCTTTGTGGAGAGGCTTTGCAATATTTGCTATGACCTAGATCCACAGTCATTTGAGTGTGTAGATCATAACAAATTATGGATCACATCGTGAAGAGTGGGAATTCCAGAACACTTAATTGTGCTCATGAGGAACTTGTACATAAATCAAGAAGCAGTCTTTTGAACAGAACAAGGGAATACTGTGTGGTTTAAAGTCAGGAAAGGTGTGTGTAAGGGTTGTATCCTTTTCCCATACTTATTCAATCTGTATGCTGAGAAAATAATCTGAGAAGCTGGACTGTATGAAGAAGAATAGGGCATCAGGACTGCAGGAAGACTCATTAAAACCTATGTTATGGAGATGACAAAACCTTGTTTGCTGAAAATGAAGAGGACTTGAAGCACTTACTGATGAAGATCAAAGACTACAGCCTTCTGTATGGATTACACCTCAACATAAAGAAAACAAAAATCTTTGTAACTGGACCAACAAGCAACATCGTGATAAAGGGAGAAAAGATTGAAGATGTTAAGGATTTCGTTTTACTTGGATCCACAATCAATCAACGCCCGTGGAAGCAGCAGTCAAGAAGTCAGACAATGCATTGCATTGGGCAAATCTGCTGCAAAAGACCGCCTCTATAAAGGTTAAAAAGCAAAGTTGTCACCTTGAAGACTAAAGTGCACCTGACCCAAGCCGTAGTGTTTTCAATTGCCTCATATGCTTGTGAAAGCTGGACAATGAACAAGAAAGACTGAAGAAGAATTGATGCCTTTGAGTTGTGGTGCTGACGAAGAACATTGAGTATATCATAGTCTGTCGAAAGAACAAACAAATATGTCTTGGAAGAAGTATAGGCAGAATGCTCCTTAGAAACGAGGATGGTGAGACTTTGTCTCACATACTTTGGACATGTTATCAGGAGGGACCAGTCCCTGGAGAAGGACATCATGCTTGGTAAAGTGGAGGGCCATCGAAACAGAGGAAGACCCTCAATGAGATGGAATGACACAGTGGCTGCAACAATGGGCTCCAGCATAACAACAATTATGAGGATAGCACAGGACCTGGCAGTGTTTTGTTCTGTTGTACATAGGGTCGCTATGAGTTGGAACTGACTAGAAGGCAACTAATGACAACAAGAAGTCCCTGCTAAATTGGGAATTCCATGCTTTCTTTGTTTGGGACAGTCCTGGATTACCCCTGTAACCTCAGAATAATTATTAATATCACCCTCTTTCATTCTTCAGAGTGTCTTGGTATGGACAATCAGTTGCACAGTCACTTTACTGCTACTAAAAGGGTCCCTTATGCAGTGACAGTCATGTTCTAGAACCCAGGATCATGTCAGTGGAAGACACCATTTGTGAGACTTCTCCAAGGGAGTGAATGAAGATGCAGCCAATGTGGGGAGGAACAGACTGCCTGCCTGAATCAAGGAAGACAAACACATGGACTGGAAGGGGAAGAGTACATGGTGGGATTGGCCTTATTAGCCATTTGGAGGACATTTTTCCTTGCCTTGGGATTTTGGTGGACCTGAGAGAGTTCTTAGGAAAATAGGCAGTGGGATAAGAAGCAGGAAGGAGTTGAGGGCTTTGCACAGCTCAGTGTACCCAGTGCTTGGCCTAATAGCACAGGAGCAGAGCAGTGTGAGTGGGATCTGCCCCATGCTTGGAGAATTCAGTTCTCCATAGGTAGAGGGTCTTCACCTTGTGACTATAGATATGAGCATCCTTAACTTTCAGGGGATTCATGAATCCATGGAAATTTTATAAAACTTTGTTGTGTATGTATGGAGATGCATTTTCTATTTGCATTTCTGAAAAATCTAAATTTTCGGTAGATTCTCAAAAGATCCATGACAAAAAAGTCTCAGTTTAGACTGGTGACTCATTTATTGTCAGTTAATAGTCAAAGGGGAAGATTGGGGCTTCGGAATCTTTGACACAAACTGGTGATTCTGGTATCTATTTGCTATTTGCTCTTTGTATTCCAAACATAATTTTATGAGAAAATCATTAAGACTTCTATTATTGTTGACAACATTAAAAATTTTGACATTTACAACATCTTATTGCTTTTTTTCTAAAAGTTCTCTACTTATACAAAAAGTGAATTGACATGAAAGAAAATGTTTAAAAAATTGCCTATTATGTCCTCACTTTAGCATGGCTATTTATCATTTTTAAAAATTTTCTTCCAATTTTCCTATACACTGCTTAAAAAAAACCAAAACCCAAAAATAACCAAATGCAGTAGAGTCAATTCTGACTCATGGTGACCCCAAGTGTTGCAGAGTAGAATGGCTCCAAAGAGTTTCCAAGGGCTGTTTGTAAGTAGACCTCCAGGCGTTTCTTCCAAGGTGCCTCTGAGTGGACTCAAAGTGCCAACCTTTTGGTTAGCAGCCCAGCACTTAACCATTTGCACCACCCAGGGACTTGATATCCTAGTTATACATAATTATGCTATAATAGCCATACTATTTATATTCTACTTTTTATGTGCTAGTATATTGTAAATATTTTCCAGAGTCTGAAATAAGTATAACTTGTAATGATTTAATAGTTGACATTCCATAATATCTTATTCTTAATGGAGTCTTTGAAGTATAACATGCATCCAGAGGAGGGCACAAGTCATGCTCTACAGCTTGATGAATTGTCACTAGGTAAACACACCTATGCAATCACCTGCCAGTTCAAGAAATAGAACATTAACAGCTCCTTCCCAGTTACTATTTCCCCCCCCTTCTCGAAAGGACATATTTGAATTATGGTGTTGGCCAACAATATTGAATATATCATGGACTACCAGAAGAACCAACAAATCTGTCTTGGAAGAATTACAGCCAGAATGCTCCTTAGAAGCGAGGATGGTGAGACTTCTTCTTACGTACTTTGGAACGTGATATTAGGAGGGACCAGTCCCTGGAGAAGGACATCATGCTTGAAAAAGCAGACGGTCGGTGAAAAAGATGAAGGCCCTCAATGAGATGGATTGACGCAGAGGCTGCAACAATGGGCTCGAGCATAACAACGATCATGAGGATGGTGTAGGACTGGGCACTGTTTTGTTCTGTTGTACACAGGGTCGCTGTGAGCTGGAATTAACTTGATGGCACCTAACAACATCATGAGTTCCAATACCAAGAATTCATTTTAGCATTTTTTGAAAATTGTATAAATAAAGCACGCATTCTCTTATGTTTGACTTTTATTTTATCTTTTTTTAAAATTCTGTGTTGTTTGTGAGATTCATCCATGGTTCCTCACGTAGCAGTGGTTTGTTCCTTGTCATTGCTGTATGGAAACCCTGGTGGCATAGTGGTTAAGGGTTCGGCTGCTAACCAGAAGGTCAGCAGTTCAAATCCACCAGGCACTCCTTGGAAACCCTATGGGGCAGTTCTATTCTGTCCTGTAGGGTCACTATAGTCAGAATTAACTAAACAGCAATAGGTTTTTCTTTTTTTGTTGTTGTTATCGCTGTATAATATTCTATGTAAGATTTCATTTATCTACCCAAATCTTGCTGTTGATAGACATTTGGGTTATTTAAAATTTTGAGTTACAACAAATAATGCTGATATGACATTTTCGTAGATGTGTTTTTGTGCACATATGTAATTATTTTCTGTTGGGTAAATACATTTAAGTGGAATTGCTGAGTTATGACGGTTATGCATATGGTCAGCTCTAGTAGATGCTGTGGGACACTTTCCTAAAGTGGTTTACTGATTTACATGCTCAGTGGCCTATGAGAATTCATCTGCTTCACATTCTCATCATCATCTGAAAAGATTAGTCTTTTTCGTTTTAATCATTTTGATGGGTGAACAGTGGCATCTCCTTGAAGTAATAATTTTTAATAGGCTGGGTTCTTTTGAATTCTTAGTTCTATTATAGCAGAATTTATCAGACTTTTTCTTTATCATTCATAATTTTTTGTGTCCTCTTTTAGAAATCTTTGCCTACCTCCAGGTTCTATGTTGTTTGTGTACGGTGTGTAGTAGAGGTCTAGATTTAGTTTTTGTTTTTTTCTGTGTGGGTATCTAGAGTTCTGGTGGTGCAGTGGTTGAGAGCCTGGCTGCTAACCAGAATGTTGGCAGTATGAATCTACCAGGCACTCCTTGGAAACCCTATGGGGAAGTTCTACTCTGTCATATAGGGCTGCTATGAGTAGGAATCAACTTGACAGCAATGAGTTTTTTTGGTATGTGGATATCTATATTTTGAAAAGAACTTTCTTTCTTCACTGATCTACTGTCATAAATCAACCGTTCCTATATACGTGGGTCTGTTTTTAGACACTATTTGCTCCATTTTTTTTTTAATCTATCCTTTCCAATGTTGTTGTTAGCTGTTGTAAGGTTGGCCCCTGACTCATGGAGATCCCGTGCACAATGGAACAAAATGTTGCCTGTCCTGTGCCGTACCCATGATCGGACTGTTGTGATCCATAGGGGTTTCATTGGCTGATATTCAGAAGTAGATTGTCAAAGCCTTTCTCCCTAGTTTGTCTTAGTCTAGCAGCTGAACTGAAACCTGTTCAGCATCATTGAGACACACAAGCCTCCACTGACAGATGGTGACTGCATATGAGGTACATTGGTTAGAAATTGAACTGAAGTCTCCTACATGGAAGGAGAGAATTCTACCAACCACAAAGTCCTCACGCTTGAATTACTGTAGCTTTATAGAAAAGCTTGATATCTGCTACTGTAATTCTCCAACATTCAAGATTGGCTTGGTTATTTTTGACCCTTTGCTTTTCCATATATTTTAGTAACAAGCTGATAATTTCTTTTAAAAAGTGCTAAGATTTTAATTTGTCTAGCATTGACTCTGTGGATCAATTTGGGGAGAACTGACATCTTTATCACATTGAATCTTCTGATTCATAGATATGGTATGTTCCTTAATTTATTTAAATCTTTTAAAATGTCTGTCTAAGACATTTTGTAGTTTAATGTAGAAGTTTGCACATTTTCAGTAGATTTATTTCTATTTAATGTTTTTGTAAATAGCTTTAATTTTTAAAATTTAATTTTATAATTGTTTGTTGCTGGCATAAGGGAACACAATTGGATTTTATTATGCATTATTGAACTAGTATCCAGTGACCTTACTATATTTACTCATTAATTCTAATAGTTTATTGTAGACTCAATAAGATTTTTATACATAGTTTTATTTTTGACTTTCTACCCTCATGACATTTCTTGTTTTGCCTTATTGTACTGGCTAGAACCTCCAATACAATTAAATAGAAACAATGATAAAGGGCTTATTTGTCTCATTCCTGATGTTAGTGGGAAAACTTTAAATATTTCACCATTCCAAAACCAAAAGACCCATTGACATCAAGTAGATTCTGACTATAGTGACCCTATAGGACAGACTAGAACTGCCCCATAGGGTTTTCAAGGAGGGCCTGGTGGATTCAAACTGTCAACCTTTGGGTTAGCAGGCGACCTCTTAACTACTGTGCCACCAGGCCTCCATTTCACCACTAAGTACGATGTTTTCTGTAAGTTTTTTTGTGGATCACTTTATCCTTTGAATTGGACAATCATATGATCTACTATGCCAGGAATGACAAACTGAAGAGGAACAGTGTTGCAGTCATTGTCAAAAAGAACATTTCAAGATTTATCCTGTAATACAATGCTGTCAGTGATAGGATACTATTCATATAACTACAAGGAAGACCAGTTAATATGGCTATTATTCAAATTTATGCACCAACCACTAATACCAAAGATGAAGAATGAAGATTTTTACCAACGTTCTGCAGTCTTAAATCCATCAAACATGCAGTCAAGATGCATTGATAATTACTGATGATTGGAATGTGAAAGTTGGAAACAAATAAGAATGATCAGTAGTTGGAAAATATGGCCTTGGTGATAGAAACCACGCAGGAGATTGCATGATAGAATTTTGCAAGATCAAGACCTCTTCATTGGAAATATCATTTTTCAACAGCATAAATGGTGACTATACACGTGGACCTCTCTGGATGGACTACACAGGAACCAAATTGACTACATTTGTGGAAAGAGACCATGGAAAAGTTCAATATCATCCGTCAGAAGAAGGCCAGGGGATGACTGTGGAAGTGACCATCAATTGGTCATATGCAAGTTCAAGCTGAAGCTGAAGAAAAGTAAAACAAGCCCACAAGGGCAACAGTATAATCTTGAGTATATCCTCCTTGAATTTAGAGACCATCTCAAGAACAGATATGATGCATCGAACACTAATGACCAAAGACCAGAGGGGTTGTGGGATGACATTAAGGATATCATACATGAAGAAAGCAAAAAGTCATTAAAAAGACAGAAAAAACATGACTAAAATGGATGTCAGAAGAAATTCTGAAACTTGTTCTTGAATGTAGAGTAGCTAAAGCCAAAGGAAGAAATGATGAAGTCAAAGAGTTGAGAAGATTTCAGGGGGTGGCTCGAGAAGATAAAGTATTAAAATGAAACGTGCAAAAACCTAGAGTTAGAAAAGCAAAAGGAAAAAACATGCTCAGTGTTTCTCAAGCTGAAAGAACTGAATAAAAACTTCAAGTGTGGGTTACAATATTGAAGGATTCTATGGGCAAAATCCACCACCCATCTGTCAGTTTGTCGTACTGTGGTGGCTCGTGAGTTGCTGTGATACTGGAAGTCATGCCATGGGTATTTCAAATACCAGCAGGGTTACTCATGGTGGACAGGTTTCAGTGGAGCTTGCAGACTAAGATAGACTAGGAAGAGAGGCCTGGCAATCTACTTCTAAAACAATTGACTAATGAAAACTTTATGAAAAGCAGCAGAATATTGTCGGATACAGCACCAGAAGATGAGCCCCTCAGGTTGGAATGCACTCAAAATATGACTGCGGAAGACCTGCCTCCTCAAAGTAGAGTCGACCTTAATGACATGGATGGAGTAAAGCTTCTGGGACCTTCATTTGCTGATGTGGCAGGATTCAAATGAGAAGAAACAGCTGCAAACATCCATTATGATAGGAATGTGTAATGTATGAAGTATGAATCAAGGAAAATTGAAAGTTGTCAAAAATGAAACGGAACACTTGAAGATCGATATCCTAGGCACTGGTGAGCTGAACTAGACTGGTATTGGCCATTTTGAATCAGATAATCATACGTTCTACTATGCCAACAATGACAAATTGAAGAGGAACAGCTTCACATTCATCGTCAAAAAGAACATTTCAAGATCTACCCTGAAATACAATGCTGCCAGTGATAAGATTCTATCCATGCACATATAAAGAAGACCAGTTAATATGACTATTATTCATATTTATCCACCAACCACTAATGCCAGAGATGAAGAAACTGAAGACTTTTTAACAACTTCTGCAGTGTTAAATCGATCAAACATGCAATCAAGATGTATCAATATTATCGATAATTACTGATGATCGGAATGAGAAAGTTAGAAATAAAGAAGAAATTGCAAAATTCTTCTCTGTTGGAAAAATAAAGAGGAAGGACCCATCTCTGGAGAAGGACATCATGTTTGGTAAAGTAGAGGTTCAGCGAAAAAAAGAAAGACCCTAAACAAGATGAATTGACATAATGGTTGCAATAACGGCGTCAAACATAACAAGGATTGTGAGGATGGCACAGGACCAGGCAATGTTTTGTTCAATTGTTCATGGGGCCACTATGACTTGGAACAGACTCAACCATACCTAACAACAACAACATGGGCAAAATATTGAACAATGCAGGAAGCATCAAAAGAAGATGGAAGGAATACACAGAGTCACTGTACCAAAAAGAATTGGTCATGTTCAACCATTTCAGGAGGTAGCATATGATCAGGAACTGATGGAACTGAAGGAAGAAGTCCAAGCTGCACTGAAGACACTGGTGAAAAACAAGGTTCCAGGAGTTGACGGAATACCAATCGAGATGTTTCAACAAACGGATGCAGCACTGGACTTGCTCACTCATCTATGCCAAGAAATTTGGAAGACAGCTACCTGGCCAACCTACTGGGAGAGATCCATATTTGTACCCATTCCAAAGAAAGGTGATCCAACAGAATGCAGAAATTATCGAACAATATCATTAATATCACCTGCAAGTAGAATTTTGCTGGAGATCATTCAAAAGCGATTGTAGCAATACATCAACAGGGAACTGCCAGGAATTCAAGCCGGATTCAGAAGGGGATGTGGAACAAGGGATATCATTGCTGATGTCAAATGGATCTTGGCTGAAAGTAGAGAATAGCAGAAAGATATTTACCTCTGTTTCATCGACTACGCAAAAGCATTTGACTGTGTGGATTATAACAAATCATGGATAACATTGTGAAGAAATGGGTATTCCAGAACACTTAATTTTACTCAAGAGAAAGCTGTACATAGACCAAGAGGCAGTTGTTCAAACAGAAAAAGGGGATACTGTGTGGTTTAAAATCAGGAAAGGTGTGTGTTAAGGCTATATTCTTTCACTATACTTATTCAATTTGTATGATGAGCAAATAATATGAGAAGCTGAACTATATGAAGAAGAATGCGGCATCAGGATTGGAGAAATACTCATTAGTAACCTGTGATATGCAGATGACACAACCTTGCTTGCTGAAAGTGAAGAGGACTTGAAGCACTTATGAAGACAATCAAAGGCTATAGTCTTCAGTATGGATTACACCTCAACATAAAGAAAACAAAAATCCTCACCACTGGACCAATAAGCAACTTCATTATATATGGAGAAAAGATTGAAGTTGCCAAGGATTCAATTTTACTTGGATCCACAATCAATGCCCATGGAAGCAGCAGCCAAGAAATCAAACAACACATTGCATTGGCAAACCTACTGCAAAAGACCTCTTTAACGTGTTAAAAAGCAAAGATGTCACTTTAAGGACTAAAGCAGGACTGAACCAAGCCACGGTATTTTAACTGACTTACATACATATGAAAGCTGGACATTGAAAAAGGAAGACTGAAGAAGAATTGATGCCTTTGAATAACAGTGTTGGCAAAGATTATTGAATACACCATGGACTACCGGAAGAATGAACAAATCTGTCTTGGAAGAGGTACAGACAGGATTCTCCTTAGAAGGAAGGATGGCAGACTAGGTCTCACATACTTTGGACCAGTCCCTGGAGAAGGACATCATGCCTGGTTAAGTGGAGGGTCATCAAAAAAGAAGAAGACCCTCAACAAGAAGGATTGACACAGTGGCTGCAACAATGGGCTCAAGCACAGCAATGGTTGTGAGGTCTGTGCAGGACTGGGCAGTGTTTGTTCTGTTGTACACAGGATTGGGATCGACTGGACGGCACCTAATAACAACATATTAGTAGAAACTATATGCAGGGATTGATGCTAAGTGTTCTAGACAAGAGAGGTAGAAATAAACACAGAATTTGCCAAATTTATTGATATGGGTGCCTGTTCAAGAGATTATAGCTTCAGTGTGTTAATAGCAGCAACACAGAATGACTCCACTAATTTTTGCTGTTGGTTGACTGTGTGGTAAATTGTTTGCAAAAATTGCTTAAGAATACCTCCCTTTCTTGTATGCCCTTCCTTTTGTAACGTGACTCTGTCTCTTCTTTCATCAAAAGGATTTTCCTATTTCTCCATTCCTTGTATCTGGGCTTGGCAATGGGGCATTAGGAAAACTTGCTTTGGCCAATGGGGTATTAGGAAAGATGACACAAGAAGAGGCTTGAAAGGTGCTGGTACCTTGGTGTCTGCTGCTGGGAACCATTCTGCCACCATTTGAACCAGCATAGGCAAACCTCCTGGTGGATGAGTGATCACTTAAAGAGAAGTCCCAGTGGTTTCAGGTAAATCTTCGGATGTATGAATAAGGCTATCATCAGTCACTCAAACTTAAACCCAAGGAACTGGTCAATGAACCAGAGGATAAATATAAATAATAAATGTTTGTGGTTTAAACCACTAAGGTTTTTTTTTTTAACTTTTTTTTTTATTATACTTTAGATGAAGGTTTACAGAATAAATAGTTTCTCATTAAACAGTCAGTACACATATTGTTTTATGACATTGGTTAACAACCCCACAACATGTCAACACTCTCCCTTCTCGACTCTGAAGACCTTTTTTTTTTTGGTGAAAATATACATAGCCAAAGTTACACCATTATGAAAGTTTCTACATGTACAATTCGGTGACATCAATTACATTCTTCCAGTCGTGCTGCTATTCTCACTATCCTTTTCCAAATTATTCCATCACCATTATCTTCAGCTCACTGTCCCCTAGGCTTCCCATTAAACCTTTTGAGTTGCTGTTGTCAATTTGATCTCACATAGATAATTCTTTTTTTTTTTTTAACCTCAAATGAAGGTTTGCAGAACAAATAGTTTCTCATTAAACAGTTAGTACACATATTGCCCTATGACAATGGTTAACAACCCCATGACATGTCA